>NC_137054.1:35110322-35308414 GCF_032717465.1 Coenobita brevimanus
TGTCCTGTTTGTGATGTGCCACTTTGTGTAGGTGATTGCTTTGAACGGTTCCATACTGAGCAAATTATTCCCTAGTGGAGTGTACACACACACACACACACACACACACACACACACACACACACACACACACACACACACACACACACACACACACTTACACACACACACACACCAACACACACACACTTACACACACACACACACACACACACACACACACTCACACACACACTAACATACTTACACACTCACACACACTCACACACACACTAACACATACACTCAAACACTCACACATACACACACACACACACTCACACTACATAACTCCTCATCTTCAAATCCCTGGTCAAAGTGGATCAACACCCCTGGAGGAAGTGAGTTCTGCAAATTTGTTTTATATATATGATAATCTATTACCATTACCTCTCCAATTTCCAGAGAAATAACCATTTCCTCCAACAGATTTTTTTTTTTTTTTTTTTTTTTTTAATGCGAGGAAGAAGGAACAATGAAAGAAAGTAAATCTCCACAGCAGTAAAATTAGAAGTTATGTTTATGTGTAGTAGGTTATAACCATAGGAAAACACCCATGGAAGATGTTATAGTATGTACAGATAGGGGGAAAAACAATTGGTAGCGCAGTCTTCTGGCAAGTGTGCAAGGAAATTACAGTGTGTGTAAAAGTTGGTAGCGATCGGAAGAGTAACCTCACTTTGTCTGCCAATTACTCGAAAAATATGAGACTTTCCGATTTCCTGTTACAACCATCATCAATACCACAAAAATAAACGTATGATCCATACCGGAATCTAAGCCTTGGGTAGCGTTTTTTGGGGGAAAAGGCGAGGGAAATGTTTTTTTCACTCGCGGTTATTATCAGTGAAAAGCGCTCGGAGTAATCACCTAACTTCGTCGGCCAATTACTCGAAAACTGTTTGACTTATCGATGTTCTGTAACAACCATGATCTATACCACTAAATTCTACGTATGATCAATACCAAAATGTTAGCATTATGTTACGTGTTGTGCGATAAAAGACGGTGGAAATGAGTGTCTCTTCCCGGCTGTTACCATTGAGAAAGGCTCGTAGTAATACTCTCATTTTCTCTGCCAATTACTCGGAAACTATTGGACGTATCGATTTCACGTTTGAACCATGATGAAGAGCAGGAAATTCTATATATGTACAATACATAAATATGTAATATTTCTCAATAATAATTCGTGCTTAACGCTCAGACGGGAACATTGCGTACGCCATGCGCGCATCACGAAAGTCAATCACGCACGGAGTGCCTTGTACTTTTTTTCGATTTACTCGAGAACTATGAGGGTGCTTATGGGGTTTTCCCGTCACAGTGGGAAAGCTGGATAATGGGGGGCATATTACTATGTAATAAAACGTTAGGTCCCTGGGAAAACTTAGCTCTCAGAGGTCAGTGAAAATTTTTCGAAAATGGCTCTCAGTTTTTGACCATTTTCTCGAAAAGTATACATCGTATCTAAACCAGATTGGTTTCGTTAGAAAGCTGATGAAATACTCTATAAAAAATTAATAGATCATTTTCCTGTAGGATGGAAAACATTCAAACGGCGATGTTGGGAAGTCAAAAATGTTTACTCGACATGCCTTCCAGGGCTCATAACTTTGTGCTGTTGTTTTCCTGTGTTTTGGTCATGTTTATCAGATAGAACAAACATCCATGCATACCTGGACATAGGTTTCATGGGAATACATTGATTTTTGGGGGGCGAAAATAAGGCAAGAATGTGTTTCATTCGCTCAAATTGCCCGCGCGCACGCTCACCGGCCGGGCGGCTTCGTAGTCGAAATTCCGGGATCAGAAAACTTATTGAAACTTACCGTGCGCGAAGTGAGAGGTGATGTTAACCCTTTCAATTTGATATGCCTCTCCTTAATTCACTGGTTCTCAGGCATAAGTAGTAAATCAGAGTTTGTCTGTGAAATCACACTTACAGTAGAGTCCTCTTGCCATTTTCCGCATCATACTTATGTGACTCTAGTTTCTCTACCCTTCTACACATAAAAAGGAAAAGCCGAAACCGGTTGGATGTGGACTCAGGTAAAAGACGTGCATTATCAGTGACTCCATCTCGAATCAGTCGAGTGACTGAAAGCAGACAGTGATATCCATCCCATTGGTATGCAACAAACTATATACCGGTATATTCTGATTGATAGTAAACATTAAAAAAAAATGGAGAGTCCCGATAGTTTTTTTTTTTTTTTTATCATTATTTGTGTGGGAACTGAGAGAAAACTGAAGGGGGCCCACGAGGTTGTTAAGAGTCTCAAAAGTGAGGAATGGAGTGAAAAAGTTTGAGAAACACTGCCTTAGGTAAATAAAATCGGCTGGTGTAACAAAAATATATAAAAGACATTCCTGGTGTGAAGGGACTAAAAAAGAATTCACCATCAACCCACATTTTACCCTAGCTATCCATATTATAGAAATACAGAGATGGCACTGACCACAAAAATTACAATGTCCAGGAAGGCGACTACATTAGTCCTTTGACGGGCAGGGGTTTCGCTCATTTCACTAAAACTGTCAGTGACGACTTGCCATACAACTGTCATTGTAATTCGAGAGTTTCAGAGAGGCTACTGTTGTTATCGTTATCCCAATCACTGCGATGACGTCTTTTTATACTGCACTATGAATTTAAAACATACACTGATTCCCTCACACTAAACTTATGATAAGGGGTTTAATGAATGCTATGCAACAACTATCCAGTTCAAAATATCTACAAGCTGTAAATATAAAGAATAAACTATGAAATCCTACTAGTGAAGGGGTTTATTGAATGCGTCAGAGCCTTCGCCTCCCGAGAGGTTAATCAAAGTTGTTTACATCTTACATCTTATTTTAGTTATGAACCTTAAATAAACCTGACTCCACACAAACCCAAACAAACTTGAGTCTCTCTCTCTCTCTCTCTCTCTCTCTCTCTCTCTCTCTCTCCCTCTGAGCTTTAAAACACACCAATAAATTCCCCCTAAATAGTTATCTACGTCAGACATCTTTGGAGCCACCAAGATAGTTCTTAATTCCCATAGAAAACATACTTACCTATAAATAAATAAATATATATATATATATATACATATATATATATATATATATATATATATATATATATATATATATATATATATATAGATAGATAGATAGATAGATAGATAGATACATACATACATACATACATAGACAGATATAAATTTAGATACACACACACACACACACACACACACACACACACACACACACACACACACACACACAAACGAGGGCGAGGGGACAATGGCAAGTCAAACAATGCAACAGAGTCAAGCAGTTGAGGGAGACAGACTGGAAGCTTTTGACATAAAAAAATATCCGAGGGGCGAGAAGGGGAGAAATCGAGAAGGGAGAGGGTCACAAGGAGAGAAGGGAAGAAGAAAGATACTGCAGAGATAAAGAGACAAATCGATTTATACATACATACATACAACTATACATACATACACTGTACACATACATTCATAAATACGTAAACGTATACGTAATTACATTGATAGATAGAGACAGACAAATAGATCGACAGATAGATAGATATATGGATAGGTAAAAGGACAAATCGACATGCAGACACACACACACACACACACACACACACACATATATATATGTATATATATATATATATATATATATATATATATATATATATATATATATATATATATATATATATATATATATATATATATCATGAGCTGTTTGAGTATGCACTGCAGGACCGCCTATCCCGACCGAAGTGGGGATGATACAGCCTATGTATCTCTACCAAGTGGCTTAGGTTGTCTGGTAGAGACTGTATGTATGGTGAGAAGTACTTGTAAGTGTGATTGTAGTGTTGGCGTGGCTTTGGATGTGTGTGTAGTCTGTGAACCAAGTGTAACTGGCCCGCGCAAGCCGACTGGGTGCAAACATACTTTACCGCATGCGACACTGGTTCAACCACAGCACCCGTTGTGTCCCCCAAAGCACCGCCAAAGCAGTACATGGGCGGGAGAACGCTTCCAAAGTTTATTCACCCTGGCGGGGAGCAAACCCTTGCTCTCCAGTGTACGAGAACGGACACTTTACCACGGTACCACAGAGGCTATACATATTCTGACACACACACACACACACACACGTATATATATATATATATATATATATATATATATATATATATATATATTTATATATATATATATATATATATACACAGTATATATATATATATATATATATATATATATATATATACAGTATATATATATATATATATATATATATATATATATATATATATATATATATATATATATATATATATATATATATATATACAGTATATCACACACACAGGGAGAGAGAGACAGACAGACAGACAGACAGACAGATATAAGGGAAAAGAAAAGTGTGGATGGTAACATATGTCCATTAAGGAACGGATGGAGACAGAGGAAAGGGAAATAAGAAAAAAAGAAATAAAAAGAGTTTAAGAACGGTTAGAACAGGCTTTACTCTGTCCGATAAAGGAAATAGAAGACATATGTGTTAAAAAGTTGAAAACAAAAGAAAAGTGAAAGGAATATTAAAGGAAAAAGGAAGAATACAGTGTGCTGCGGCTGATATTTTGGGAGAGAGAGAGAGAGAGAGAGACAGAGAGAGAGGTTTGGAAAGCTTGAGGAAGATAGGTATGACAGAATAGGAAAAGAAAGGAAGAAGGAAATGGGAAAAAATGATAGATAAATATGATGGTAGGATCAAGAGCGGAGGCAATAGGTGGAGGTAGTGGAAATGAG
Organism: Coenobita brevimanus; assembly: GCF_032717465.1. Lineage (NCBI taxonomy): Eukaryota > Metazoa > Arthropoda > Malacostraca > Decapoda > Coenobitidae > Coenobita > Coenobita brevimanus. The sequence goes on from NC_137054.1 coordinate 35,115,197, forward strand.
GTGAAAATACTGCAGACAAAAAGATAAAAATAAAGAGGAAAAGCTGGCTGACAATAAAAATATGCAAATCCACAGATCTTACGGCCAAAACCAGGTGATCAGAACTTAACCTCATTATACCAATGACGTAATTTCTATTTTGTTCTTGTTATTTCCTGATTATTATATTTTTAGCTGGAGGGGATATAAATAACATTCATTACGTTCTTCGATGTAGGGCTCTGTTAGTCTGCAAAAAAAAAAAAAATGGCTTAAAGTAGCTTTGAAATAGATAAATGACCTCCTGTCAGTGTAGGTGATAGAAATAATTGTTCTCTAATCGCACAGTTACAAGAAAAGTATACCTTAGCAGGAGCCTCTCTCCCCAACCTACCAGGGAAAAAGAGGATGGTCGGGGGGAAACACAAAAACACATCTGTACCCAACTAGCAGTCTCTCCCTCGCCCCAATCGATCTCGATCTGCTCTCTCTCTCTCTCTCTCTCTTTTTACCGAAAGAGAAGCTACCTTGTACTGGTGATGGGGATGGAAGCGTGGTTGGTGGTGTTCCCTGTTTTTGTTGCCTGGCTTCCTCACTGGGATTGATACCCTTCTATCTCGTGGACCAAATGCTCCCTCTTCAGAGAGAGACAGCTGTTGGTGATGATGTCCCCCTGACGCAGTCATCTTTGGGCAGTGATGTTGCCCCCCCCCCCTCATGTGGCTGCCTCGCATGGCATCCTGTGACGCTAAAAAGTAATGTTACATGGTGGTTGAGCAATGCCGCACAATGAGCCTGTGGCTTGCAAGATGTCTCTTCGGTTGCCTGGTCTGGCTAGACAAGCGGCTTGGTGAGACCCAGTGAAGTCAAACATCTGTTCATTTTTTGGGTGAAGTTAGGTGGTCACCGCATGTCCTGGCATGCTATAGTCCACAATTGCCATCTAGGTGTGTGATGGTTATCTGCGTGTATTATTCTACTATTCCTGGAATTGTCAGGTGCTCTATGACCGGACATTTTACCTCCTCCTGTTGAGCTCCATGATGTATAGGGGTGGAGAAGTGAAGGTTCTACTTCTCACGTGATCTCAGGATCTTCCCCTCAAATTGATTCTTGGGAGCCATGTTGCCAGACTAGCGATTCCTCTACTGGTTATATTTCTCCTCCTGCCCACCTCAGGCACTCCACGACTCTTGAATCTCCTGTTAGCGTACCCTTCAAGTCTACTGGATCCTTAAAAGACTCTTCCCCATTCCAGGGGCTGCTGCTCCTTCCCCGGGCTCTAAGGGTTGTGAAGTGCTCGCAGGACACTCTTACCATTGTGTTGAGCACGGTAATGTTTGGCCCATATCAGGCTACTGGAAGTAAGGATAAGAGGAGTTCCTGAGGGAGAGGCACCAAGCCCTATAAGAAAAAATCCAACCCTACCGTTGAGACAATTTTCTAGTGACTTTGTGCAAGATAACTATGAGAAATAATTTGTCCTGTAGCTAGCTGATGGTGACTTTTTAGAGACCAAATTGCGTTTAAAGTCCACTGTGGCCTGGTATTCTCCTTGCATCTCCTGCACACAAATATACATACGCCCTTTTTTGACCTCTCATTCTCACCTACTCCCATGCCTATACACCATCCATTCTCCCACACTCTCACACTCTCGCCTCCTCATTTAGTCTATGTTAATCCACATATGTCCACTATTGCACCCTCAAGCACCTGGACAATCTACTTCTCTCTTTCATCTCACCTTTCGCACCCCTTAAATTCCATGTTGTAATCCGTACCATGTCTCTTGTTTAGCCCTTGGTCGTCACCTGTTTGTGAGTCTTGGTCCGAGGTTTCTTATTTGTATTTTGAATTAGCTGTTTTCCGGGAAGGGGCACTAACCCTCCGCCAACCCACTTGTTGACACGGAGAGAATACATGTTCGTTGGTTATAAGGTTGCCTCCTAGAGCATTTAATGATTTTCTGGTTAACAGGAAATCACTGGGCTTACCACTGAATCTAGAGCTAGCTTGGAATTTAGTATCACTACATTGAGTGAATAATGGGTGCTCCAGCCAACGACTTTTGCATAAAACACACACACACACACACACACACACGTGAGTGTGTGTGTGTTTTAAACCTCTCTCCCTCTCTCTCTCTCCTCTCCCGTTCTCTTCCTCCTCCTCCTACTCCTCCTCCTCCTCCTCCTCCTCCTCCTCCTCCTCCTCCTTCTCCTCTCCCGTTCTCTTCCTCCTCCTCCTACTCCTCCTCCTCCTCTCCCATTCTCTTTCCTTTATCTTTATTCTTCCTTTGTATTCTATCCTCAACCAGTTCTTATTTGCTTCTCTTATTCCTACTTCCTTCTTTTCTTTTTTCTTACTATTTCATTCTCTACCTATTCCTCCTACTGCCTTTTTCTATTACCTCTTTATATTTCCTTCATTTCTTCCTCCCTCATTTTTCCTGTTCTTCCTAATCCTTTCTTTCTGCCATTGGTATTCTCTCCTTTTCTATTATCTCGTCTAATTAAATACCTCAGCCTTATTTTACTTTTCTCCATCTTCAAGCCTTTCTCTTCCTGATTCTCAATAACCCTTCCTTTCTTCAACTGCATTCCGTTCTTACCTATCCTGTTTCCTTCTCCACGATATCGCCTTTCTTCCCTTCCCTTCGTCTCCTTCTCCTCCTCCTCATACTCTTGCTCCTCCTCCTCCTCCTCATACTCTTGCTCCTCCTCCTCCTCCTCATACTCTTGCTCCTCCTCCTCCATCTTATTTCCTAGTTTATCCTACTTCATATTTATTTCATTCCGCCTCCTTCCCGTCCTCCTCCATGTCCTTCTGCTTTCCAACCTCTTCCTCCTTCTCCTCCTCCCATTCCTTCTTCCTCTCCTCCTGTCCCCCTCCTTCTCCTCCTCCCCCTCGTCCTTCCCACTCAACATGTTCGTGACATATAAAGGAAAGCGGGACGGAATGTAATCTTCAGTCTAGTTTATTTTACCTCAATGGAATTTTTCTTTATTTTTTTTTTTCTTTCGGTTGCTGTCTTTTCACCTGCTTTATATAATTAGACCTGCACATTTACATACTTATTTTTACAAGTAGTTCTTTATCTATATACTGTATACATATAATTTTCCCCAACCCCCCCCCTACACACGCACACATTCACACAGTCACATATACACACATATGCTTTCTCTCTCTCATATATATATATATATATATATATATATATATATATATATATATATATATATATATATATATACCAAGGAGTGCCGTAGCACTCTGTAAGTATGACTGGAGCAAGTTCAAACTGGCGTCCCGTATTATAAGGTATGAGAGCATTCGCGCGAAAATGTTGCAAAGCTTAGTTCTAAGCTTATGAACTAAAAGACCTTCGCTATTCAACTGCAGAACTACTCGCAAAGTCATGCTAACCTTGGTAGGAGTCTCAAAATCGAACCGCAAAATTATCGATTTTATTCTTTCTGTCTTCTTTATCGTCATAACTCCAAAACAAAATGGCGTATGCGACCATACTATACACCAAAACGCTGCTTGCCAAGTGTAAATGTTTCTTTTCATGTTTAGAAAAGCATTAACGGTACGATTCGCGAGTTACGGCCTGAAAACTGTATCGCGGTCACCCATACAGACCCTGTCACACATACACGACTCCAGGGCCGACCGCAGCACAACTCAAGGTCGTGTCCCAGTTGGCTCCTATGCATGCCGACTGGCCCCGAGTCTGCTCTGCTCATGACTGTCTCACGACCGCGTCACAACTACCTCACGACCGGTCGTAACGTCATCAAGAATGCGAGAAGATTGCTAGGCGACCACAAGGCGATGGAGCTACCAGTCTTCAAATATGAAATTTAATGGATTTTTGTCAGCCACTACCATGACACGACTGCCCACATACGCAACATGACTGTGTGACGCATTTGGGGAATGCACCCCAACCCCCCCACGACCCCTCCAACGACCGACCCATGGCATGGGGCATCACACCTGGACCACCAATGACACCCAGCATGGGGCAGGGCATCACACCTGGACCACCAATGACACCCAGCATGGGGAGGGGCATCACACCTGGACCACCAATGACACCCAGCAGGGGGCAGGGCATCACACCTGGACTACCAGTGACACCCAGCAGGGGGCAGGGCATCACACCTGGACTACCAGTGACACCCAGCAGGGGGCGGGGCATCACACCTGGACCACCAATGACACCCAACCCCACCTTATACAACCATCTCAACCCCACAGTATCCACACCAACCCCACATCAAATAGTTAACAGGTATAAAGACACAGGAAATTGATGTATGGTAATAGATTACCAGATTTTATTAAACAATAGTAGGTTTTATTTTGAGTTGGTTTCATCAGTAGAGTTGTAAGCGATCAGGAAGGCCCTGGTGGGTCGGTGGGCAGATGGGTGGTTGGATGGTGACTGGGTGGTTGGGTGGTTGGGTGGTAGGTGGGTGGCAGGTGGGTGGTTGGGTGGTAGGTGGGTGGTAGATGGGTGGTTGGGTGGTAGGTGGGTGGTGAGTGGCAGGTGGGTGAGTGGCAGGTGGGTAATTGGTAGGTGGGTAAGTGGGTGGAAGGTGGGTAAGTGGTAGGTGAGTAAGATGGTGGCAGGCAGGTAGGTGGGTGGTGGGTGGAGGCAAGCTGGTGGAGGCAGGTGGCAAGTTGGTGGTGGCAGGTGGGTGATGGCAGGTGGCTGGTCGGTGGTGGCAGATGGCAGGTGGATGGTGGTAGGTGGGTGGTGGCAGGTGAGTGGAGGCAGGTGGGTGGAGGCAGGTGTGTGGAAGCAGGTGGGTGGGTGGATGGTGGCAGGTGGATGGTGGCAGAAGGCAGGTGGGTGATGGCAGGTGGGTGGTAGCAGGTGGGTGTTTTTTTGTCAGTGACAGCATCACGACACGCAACGACTGCATCACGACGCATCCAATTGAGCTAAGACTGCTTCACACCAACGTAAGACACTCCTGACTGCGACACAACTGTGACACGACTTTTGGCAAGTCGTGAGGGGGCCACTATTTTTTAACGCGTGCGTTAAAAAATCGTGAGGTGCAACGAGTCGTCCCAGCGGCTCATGAGTGCCCTAATGAGTCCGGGCTTTGTCGGCGAATCAAGGGACGATCAATGAAACAATGAATTACACCCTTGAGTCGCGTGTGTGTGACAGGGGCTTAAGAAGTAATTGAATGACCTGTTCGTGTGGTGAGGTATTGAAACTGCTAATGGCAATTTCCCTTTTCTAGTTTTTCTTCTTATTATTATTATTATTATTATTACTTAAATGTCGAGACCAACTGCCTAGCCCCGGGCTCCTACGCTCCTCATGGGGCACTGTAGGATTGGGTGATGGATGGATGGATTTATTATTATTATTATTACTTTTATTATTATTATTATTATTATTATTATTATTATTATTATTATTATTATTATTATATCACTAGAACAGCCAAACTGTTTATTGCCTGGTCCTTGAGAAAGCTTTGCTTCAAAAAAGAATTAAAAGGTCTACAGCGACCTTACAGAAATAATTCAATGAAATGACAATATTAATAAAATTCTCAAGTTTTTTCTATAAAGATTCTCAACTTCTCAATCTTTGTAAATATGACACAGATCCCTGAGGAAACGTCACCTAGTATCAAGTTAGAACAAGGATGATTACTGGAGCCACCTGAGGGTTCCAGTCTTCCTGGTTCTCTCCTGGTCAAAATGATTTATCCAGAGACTAATGTGAGTGTAAGCTGACCCCTGATGCTAGCAGGATCCGGTAATCAATTGTTACTATTATTCTCTCTGTGACTCACGAAGCGAGGGTGGGTGTTAAGTATTGGCCAGTGTGTGTGTGTGTGTGTGTGTGTGTGTGTGTGTGTGTGTGTGTGTGTTTGTGTGTGTGTGTGTGTGTGTGTGTGTGTGTGTGTGTGTGTGTGTGTGTGTGTGTGTGTGTGTGTGCATTACAAAATCGCTCAGATAATATTTCTTTCTAATTTTAACTAGACAAGATGTAAGGATTTATGGTTAGCCCATGAGTAAATATAGTATTTTTAAAAATGCTATGTTACAGGTCGGTATCACAGGGCTAGATCTAACGTTGACATAGCAAAAGATCCGTAAACATTTTTTATCCAGTCAGGATCAAACTCGGGGGAAAGATTAAAGGCCAAGCAATGCAAGAATTAAGTGATTCAATTTTTACAACAGTCAGTAAATGTTGAGGTAACACAGCAAGGCCAAAGGCCGACCCATGTCCGCCCTTGTTGCGAAAATAAATCAAACACTTATTATCTGGTTGTAACCAAACACGTAGAAGGAGTGAGGGTCATGGAGTATAGCTACTGTTTTTAAGAAGTATGTCAAAGACCAAGGTCAAATGGCAAGATTTACTTAAATGGCCTTTAATCAATAAAAACCAGTCATTAATAAGAGCTGAGGATAAGATAAGAATAAAAGGATTCGATTTGGGAACAGTAAAAAGTTATGATCATGGTGAATATTCAAAAGTGAACACCACATGGCAGTCAAGCCCAACAGATTTGATCTCATTTTCTTCAAAACTGGTCGAAAGCTTGAGCATTAGGCATTAATGATGTTTCAATAATGAAATTAATCGCTTAACCGCGGGGCATCACTTTCGCGATGCTCGGGCATAATGGATCATACCGCAGGGCGTCACTTTTGTGATTCTGTGTTATTTTGAATTTGCCTGGGCTTTGAAGTGGTGACTTGTATCGCGTGTCAATACTGTCAGTGTCCAACAATAGTCAGCGCTGCTAACATCATCTGTACATCGATCCATTGTTGATAGCCATTTTTCCCCATTCTTGACTCCCCTCCATTACCCTCTCCTCCTGCCTGCCCAGCTGTGCCACGCTATGTAAATCTTGCCCGGATTTTTCCACTGATTTCATCCATTGAAATGAGCCCTATGCCCTATTCTTATACAAAATAATATATATAAAAAAGATAAAAGTAATTGATAGTGCCATACACCTGGAACTGGCTAATTATCACCTGGCAACACCCCCACATGCACACGTTTGCTAATTTTCCCTGCTTATTTCCCCTTGAAATGCGCAGTATGACCTATTCTCGTAATTAAAAAAAAAAAAATTATAAGAAAGGAAGGGAGAAGCATAAGTGATATTTACATTCACCTGGAACTCCCTAATTTATCATGTATTGTCTAGATTTCCTGCCAATCACTTCATAGCATATAAATTAGCAGCTGTCACCACACTGACATAGCCAACCCTTGGCTGCCCATATACGCCACGTCATTCACTTTACTGCTGTCTTTTGAGGTGAAACCATGTAGGATTCGTGCCCCTCCATTTCCACTGCTTCTGAGCCCACTGCAAAGGGCCCTGTGACCTCTACCCCTACTCAACCTTGTGTGGGAAGGGATAAAGGACTAGTGACTCTGCTGTTGAACGTGAACTGACTGATTTATCAATGATAATGATGGACAGTGCCTATGATCTTTCTGGTGAATTGTGTGATGAGCCTGTGGAGGAAATGGTGACAGAAACTCCAAGTACAAGTGCTTCAGTGTCCCAAGTTCGTCCTGGCTCCAAGGGAAAGGAGCCCTTAGTACAGCAAGGGAAGGAATTTGGGAAGGGAGTGAAGAGGAGGTGGGTTAGGCCAGGAACAATGGCCCCGTGTGATGCAGCCCACCATGAGTCCTGAGGTGTATCACCTCCCCGTTCTCCCAGCCCCACTTCACTAACATCTTCCACCTCTTCAGCCAAAATTTCTCCTGAGTCTTCGTCATCGGAGTTTCCACCAGCACCTACACTAAACGCAGGCCATAGGGGACAAGCTAAATCCTTTACTCGTCATAAAAGTATACTTGTTTCTAGAGTACGGGCTGCTAATGGTACATGGCAACCTACGGTCAGTTGGATTAACCTTGAAAAGGCCCAGTCTGCCTCACAACCATCTTCATCCACCCTCACCCAGCCTGCACCACCACAAGAGGGAACCCTGGACGCCTTCATGTGGACAGAAGGTTCCGATTTTGTCCCAGAACAACTCCACTTTGATGAGAGTTCATCAGGGATACAGCCTGCCTTCATTCTTAACGAGGATGCTGAGTGTGTGGACTACCTTTTGGCCTTCTTGATGATGAAGTCATGCAACACATATGTGATGAGACCAACAGATACGAGTCACAACGTGCTGCAGGTGGTACAAGTGCAGCGAAAATGCAACAGTGGACCGTGCTTGGAGTGCAGGAACTGTATGTGTTCTTCGCCCTCATGCTTCTCATGCCTCATATACGGAAGCATGAGTTGGAAGATTACTCGTCCATGGACCCACTACTATCATCACCCACCTTCAATAAGTACATGGCCAGAGATCAGTTCCGTAACATCATGGGAAACCTGCACTTCACCAGCAACGATGTACCTTCCCAGACTGACCCACTCTCGAAGATCCGGGAGATTCTGAACAGAATGAAGGATTAATTTATGTCAAGCTTCCACCCATTTCACTAGGTTGTCATAGATGAATCCTTGGTTCTGTTCAGAGGACGTCTGAGGTTCATACAGTATATTCCAAGCAAACATCATCAGTTTGGAATAAATTTCTTTGTACTGTGCGACTATAAGACAGGATACATCCTTGACTTCATCATCTATTCAGCCAGCACTGTCGATCTGGGCAAAACACCCCCCCTTGGCTTCTCAGGCTGTGTATTGAAAGTGCTGTTTGAAAGGTATTTTGGTGGGAGTCATGTGCTGTATACTGACAACTATTATACAGCACTGAAACTTGATAAATACCTTTCAGAGCACGGCATCGACTCCTGCGGCACTGTCAAGAGCAATCGTGCCCACTTCCCCAAATTCCCCGAGGCAGGAACTTTGCAGCAGGGAGATGTGCACCTACGCAAGTCTGAGAAGACGTTGGCAATATGGTGGCATGACAAGAGGGTCGTGCACATGCTTACCACAGTACACAAGGGGGAACTCCAAGACAGTGGGAAGGTCGATCGTAGGACAGGCGAACCTGTGATGAAACCTGATGCTGTCGTTGACTATAATATCGACATGCGGCTGATAGACAAATCCGAAATGATGATTTGACAGATGGACTGACTCAGGAAGAATACTAGGTGGTACAGGAATGTGTTTTTGCATCTTATTGACATGACAATGCTGAATGCCTTCATCCTGTACAAGATGAAGGTAAAGCCACCCAAGTCATTCTCCCTGAGGTTGTTCACCAGGACCTGTGTTAGGCAGCTGCTTGAGAGATATGGTAGGGTGACAGCAGCAGCTCCAAGGTGCCACGCTGTAAGACTTCCCGACAGACTTGAGCAGAGGGCGTACATGGATCAGTACAGACTGGTGCAAATGCCTGCCACTACAAAGAGGAAGGCTGTGATCCACAGGTGCCAGGTGTGTGCACATACCACCAGACGCACACCTGAGCACAAACGTGTCTCTTCGCAGTGCACTGAGTGCCAGGTTCCCCTCTGTGTACCCTGCTTCTTTGATTACCACAGCCTGAAGCATTTCTAAAACAGTGCAAGTGGAAATATAAATATTGTGTAAATAATGTGTAAATGGCAAGTGAGAGCAATGGATGTAAATTTAACCGAACAGTGGAAAATAGTTTTATAAGTTACTGCAAGTAACAGTGCATAACACAGTGTAAATAAAATAGAAATGTAAATAATGTAAATAAAATAGAAAATGTAAATAGAAATGTAAATAGTTAGGAATATAAGAATACGAGTACAAATACTTGGAGTAATGACAATGAAAGTGAAAGCTTCACTCTCTACGATAGTTTACTGAACAAGAAAATGAATACCTGGAGTGAATATAAACTACTATTACTGAAGGAAACTTTTGGATAAATACTATATATATAAATAAGTGTAATAAAGTACTAGAAATATAAAGTGTGAGTGTGTTTATGAATAATAAATGACAGAATACCAGAGGGGAACGAGCGCGGGTGGAAAGCTCGTACGCGCTCGTAATTTACATTGCTTTCACAGCGTTTCTTTTTTGGAGTATGGATTCCAAACTACTTGAAATTCATAGAATAGTGTTTCTAGTGATAATATCAGGCAGCGGTAATCATATCACTGGGTATCGGAAAGTGTAAAGTGGAAACTTCGTTACCCAACTTCAGAAGTCTCCACAAGTCCTACGGTAGTCGACGAAGGCTCGACAAATATCCAAGGAGAAAGCTGAAGGTATGTGCCATAAGCATATTTAATTATAATATTCTAGGACTAATAACTGATTTATGGCAAATATTTTTAAAAAGTCAGTCGGTGCGCGATTATCCCCCACGGGACGGGCACGGACCGCTTCCGACATCCCCGCGGTTAAGGGGTTAATCTGTCGAAGGTCAAGGTCATTGGGCAAAATCAAATATTCGATCCTTAGACCATTTGTTGGTCGCGGTTGTTGAACTGTCCGAGTGCTCCTTATTCTTGTTGTTTGTGTTCTTGTCCAGGGTCTCTTCTTCTTCCTCCTCCTCCTCTTCTTTTTCTTCTTCTTTTTATCAGCCTCATACCCGCGCCAGTGTGTGTATTATGTTTTATTTATTGTGTGTTATTGTTAGAAAGAGAGAGAGAGAGAGAGAGAGAGAGAGAGAGAGAGAGAGAGAGAGAGAGAGAGCAGAACAGATCGGTTATAATCAAATATTAGACAAAGAGAGAGAGAGATAGCAGAATATATCAGGTTATAATCAAATATTAGAGAGAGAGAGAGAGAGAGAGAGAGAGAGAGAGAGAGAGAGCAGAATAGGTCAGGTTATAATCAAATATTAGACAGACTTGTTGGAATGTTTCATGGTCACAGGAATAAACCTTTAGCTCTTGAGAAATGAAGGCCAAAGACCAAGGTTACGCAGCTAAGTCAAATTCTGACCAGGTAAAGCTAACTTAAAATTTAATTATCTATTTTAAACTTAACCAGGAGGAAAGGATGATGGTAAGGAAAGTATGAAGTGATTCTGTTTTGAAAGCAGTCAAAGGTCAAAGTCATAGGGTAAGGCCAAATCTCGGAAAGTGTGCACGTTTGTTAACGAAGTAACCCACAGAGGCTACCATACGATTTCAACCATATGTTGGTGGAACGACTGAGAGTCCACCAAGAAGTAACATTAGTTCATAGGTCAAGGTCACAAATTAACGTAAACTGAAGTCTTTTCTTTATATCCGATTTTGGTCAAGTTTTGTGGAAGCGTTTTCAATCAGGAAAGGATAAATGAGTTCAAATTTGAAAATTATCGAAGGTCAAGGGCACAGGAAGAGGCCAAATACCAAGATTATTGAACAGTCAATTGGAAAATTTTGTATTTGATTTGAACGAAGCACGGTGGAAGCACTTAGGGTCAGCGAAGAACACAGGGATTTTAATTTTGTGAACAATTAGTCAAACTTTCAGGTAAGAAAGTAAGGTTATTGTTTTGTCCGTGAGTTTTTGTGTGAAGAAAATATCTAAAATAGTTTCACTCTGAGTTAGTCATGCTTGGTGAAAAAGTTGACGATCACCCAAAGGTTGATTTAATAGTTTTGATCCCAAGAGGTTAATCGTCAGGGTTCCACGGCAAGTCTGCCTAAACAGTTTTCATCCATTGTAGACTATACTTTGTGGAAGGGTTGAGCTTTAAACAAGGATGAAGAGATTTTACATTCCGAACACTCAATCACATATGAAGGTCATAGGGAATGTTTAAGGTCAGTTGGCAAAGTCAACTTAGATTTATTATGATTTGAACGAATTTGGTGGAATGGTTAAGGGTTAAGCACTAACCGTGTAGTTCTATGCTAAGAGTATGTTCTGTCCAATGTCAGTCAAGTTCACACGGTCCATAACTGAGTTCATGGTTGCGAAAGTTGCAATGTCTGTATGTTCCATCTTATTACTATAATTACTAGATTATTATAACAATAATATCTTATTGTTTATTATAATGTGCTAGCTTTCTTATAGACTATATAACGTAGTAAGCACCGTGACACGAGAGAAACTTTTTTCCATACAATTATTCCATGTCTAAACGTTAAATCTGACTCACTTCGATGTCCAACGATGTGTTAGTACTTGCACTGTCGTCAGAGTCCCTCTCATGATTAAGATTCCTTGCTATGGAGAATTAGGCTATTAGGTAAAATTATGAAATGTATAATCTGCTTTATAATAAGAATGATACTTCATAAAAAAAATATAATGAAATATAGTAGCTTCTCCTGCAGTTAAGAAACACTCGTACTAAGGTACAGTAGGTAAAAAAAAAAAATAATGAAAGAAACTCGTCTAAGGACTATGGTTCTTGTATAGCAAGGTAACAGTATGCAAATGCAAAACAATTAATCCAGTACTTACGACAAAGTAGTATTTACATTATGCTTACTCCGTCCAGAGGATTCCATTGAAATCTGAGTTGACTTTTCAAACGGAAAGTATTATAAATGCCTTTCCTTGACTCTTTCATTCCCCGAAGTGATGGTAAAAAAAGCAAAAAAAAATAAAATAAAAAAAACAGTGTACATGACGTACTCTGGGAAAGAGGTTAAGAAATATTTCTTGAATTAAAAACCTCATCGTCGGGGAAAAAAAATAAGAAAGAATTTCTGGGTAAATTAGTAAGCTTTGGTGAAGGGATCGCAAAATTCTTTTTCACTCTGTGCCCTTCAGGTCTTTTATTAAGCCAAGTAGCGTGACAATTGTGGCCTGCCTCAGTGGTGTAAATCACAAACCCCGCGTTGGCCCTTGTCGTATTATTGTACTTAAATCTACAATTACTTTTTATCATTCCCGGTGGCCTGTTGTTAGTTCTAAATACAGAGGTGGGGAAGAATAGAGGTGGGGGAAGACGTGTATGTGTGTGTGTGTGTGTGTGTGTGTGTGTGTGTGTGTGTGTGAGAGAGAGAGAGAGAGAGAGATAAGGCATGAAGGCAGGACACGTCAGAAGTAGAGATATGGAGGAATAAATCGTAGAGAGGAACAGTGAAGATGGTACAGTAGGTAGAGAGGAAAGGGACAGGGAGGAGAAGCAAAGAACGAAAGGTGGGATGGAGGTAGGGACGGAGGGAGGAAATGAGAGAGGTGAGGATCGACGGAAGTAAAGGACAGAAGCGAGAGGGGGAAGGAGTAGACGATAAGAGACAAAGGTCGAGAGTGGTAGGTAGAGAGGGAAGCGAGAGGGTGAGGGAAGTGGAAAAGGGGGACTTCCTGCTTTTCTGTCCTTGTCTTTAGCTCGACGAATAGATTTATTAACTATAATATCCGTCTAATAAACAGCCTCGACAGGACCAACAGGTCTTTTGCAGTTTGCGTTCCTAAATACTCCTTTTAGGAGAATAGAGGGAAGTAGGAAATAAGGGAACTAAATGATAGAAGGAGAGACAGCAGTGGAAAGATAGTGAAAAAGAGGAGTCGAGAGAGGAAGAAGGAGGAAGAAAGGGGAAGTAGTGTAGCGAAGGGAATGAGTTAGAGATTTAAGGGGGAGAGACTTAAGCAGAGAAGGGAGGGAAGGAAGGAGGGAGGGAAGGTAGATGGCGAAGGAATTAGACACAAGAGGTTAGAACAGACGGAGGGAAAGGAGTATAGGAAGAACCATAAAAGGGAGGAGGAAAATGGAAAGGGAACTTCAGAAGACAGGAGAGAGGCGGAGGATTATGGGGGTGGCTGGAGGGACGTAAAGAAGTTAAAGAGGGAGGAAAGTAGAAAGGGAAGGAAAGGAGCGGAAGGGTAGGCAGCGTAGAGGGGTGGGGGGGGGGGCTGGAGGGGAGAGAAAGAAGGAAGGACGTGATCAGAAAATAACGAAGGAATGGATGAAGGTAGAGCGGGGCCGGCGTGCAAAGAAGGAAGAGAGGGAGGGAGAGAAGAAAGGAGGGAGGTAGAATGAAGGGAAAGAGGGCAGGAGTAGCGAAAGAGAGGGAGAGAGGGAGGGAGGGAAGAAGATAGAGAAAGGGAGGAGAAGAGAGATGTAAAAAGGGAAGGAACAGGGAGGGATGAGTAAAGAATGGTTGAGGGCGTGGAAAGCATTAAAACAGAGGGAACAGTGTGATGCAGGTAGAGAAGGGAGAGGGGAAAGAAAGGTGGGAGGCAGAGAAGGAATAGAGAAGAGGGAGGGAGGAGGGAGGGAGAGAGGTAGTAAGGAAGTAGAAAAGGAATGGGAAGAAGTAAGGTGGGACAGAGGCAGAGAAGGAGGTAGGGAGGCAGGCTGGGAGAGAGCACGTGAGCGGGAACAGGAAGAAAATGACAGACGGAGAATGAAGAGGATGGAAACAGGCTTGAAAAGAAAGAATCGGAGGAAAACAGAAAAGTTGAAATTATAAACCAAGGAGTTGGGAGGGAAAGAGAGTGGAATGGGGGAAGGGAATGGGGATGAGTGTATGAAGGTATTAGCAAGAAAAATGATGAAGCTTGCACATAATCCAGAGAGTATCACCTCCATCAGGCTTCCTCCTGCAGTATCTCTCTCGTTCACCCACACTATATCTCACGTCCTGCCAATCTTGTCTTTCCTTTCTTTTCCCTCCCTCCCTCTCTTTTCTTTCCTTCTCTCTTTTCCACCCCTTCCTTTCTCACTTCTTTTTTTCTCCACTGTCTGCTTTCTTTCCCTTCTCTTATATCCATGTTCTTTTTTTTACCAGTCATTCTTTTCTTTCCCAGCCTGCATTTTCTATCCGTTTCTTTTTTTTTTTCTTCCCTCCTCGTTTAATCCCCTTGTTGTCCTTCACCTTATCTTTCCCCCCTATCGTTTGACTTCCCTCGTTTCTCCCTTTTCTCATTCAGGTTCGCATTTTCCCCTCCTTCATCCACTTCTCGTCGTTCGTTTCTCTTCCTTCTTCAGTTTTATTTCCCTCTCTCCTTCGCTATTATAGTTATTTCTCTTCCGGCTCCTAGAAGCCGATTGTATTGTTTAATATCCCTCAACCCACTTCACTGCCAAAAGTCTCTAGAAAGCTGAATATACGACAAGTACGAGAATGTGTCATAATCGGAAAGGGTTGAGGAAATTCATTCTCATGAGTCTTTGACTGATGTATTCTTCTTATCTAACAGCTCCTCTCTCGCCGTTCTTTTTGCCTGCCTCTTGTCTCTTTCTTCCTATCGCCGTCAATGTCTTCCTCACAATTTTCTTCTTCATTCCCTACATTTCTTCTCGTTTTTATGCATCGCTTCGTCCTTCTCGCATTTCCTCCATCAAGTCCTCCTTCCATTCCTCTCTTAATTCCTCTCTTCACAACTCATTACATTTCTTATTTTTGTCACAAATTCAGTATCACCTACCCTTCCTCTATCCCTGCCTACCTCTTTTCCCTTTCAACCCCTTCTTTCTCTGTCATTTCTCCCTCAATACCTTCTGTCCTCCTCCCATCTGTTTCTACCCTTGTTTCTTCTCCATTCCATGTTGTTTCCCTCCATCCTCATGGACCCCTCCTTTCCCTCTTGCCCCCCCCCCACCCCGTCACTGACTTTTTCCTTCCCTACTGTCTCTCCTCATCACCTCCTTCCTTCTTGTTGCTCTCCTTCAGTGACTCCTTGCATCCTTGCTTCCCTGCATCATTATTCCTTCATCCCTTCTTCCTTTCTTCATCCTTTCCTTCTTTAGTGATTCAGTCCATATATGCTGTCTTTCTTCCTCATCCCTGTCTGTGCTTCTCTCCTCCAGCGTCTAGATCTTTCTCTCTATACTTTCGTTCTTCTTTCGGCCCTCCCCTCCTTTCTACCCCGCCCTATAATAGACCCGTCACTTGTCCCATACCCAACGATCGAAACAGTCATATGCCCACCTATCACCAAACACAGACAATCTCCATTAAAATATATGACCAAATAAAAACGAGAAATGCACACACCAAGGTCTTTTAATGTGCATTTTTCCTGACCAAGGTAGTGTTATACAGATTTTCTTATATTTATTTTTTGGGGTACATAGTTTGTCATTCTTCATATCGCATGTGGTGGGAGAGTGATGGTAGTGGGAGTTGCATGCGTTTGATTTTTTTTTTTTTTTTTTTTTTAGATTCTGCAGAAAATTGCTTGAGTTTTCTCTGTATATTTTCCCCCTACTAACTAGGTAATGTTTTTGGTTCAGATTATTTGTCGGCTCGTCGGTTACCTGTCTGACTTACAATTATCACCATTACCGAAAAAGTATTGTGTAGAAGTGCCAGAAAATTTGTAATAATAAGTGAATACCATCAAAGGAAACAGTAACTAGCTTTTGGGCTAAAATGTCAATTTAGCGGAGACATGCGCATTCTGAGTGATCGTGGAAAATTCTCTTTCTATCTCTCTCTTATCGCCGAACCAGCATGACACCTATAACACTGCACGTGCCCCGCCCTACCTGACCTGTTGTGATGGAAGGACTGAAGTGCTGTACCTTAAATGAGACCGTCAAACTTCGCAAGTGAAAGATGGTCAACTTCATATATGACGACAACGAATTATTTACATCATCTATGGCGACAATATCAGTTATGAAAGCAACTTATTGCCACTGTAGGTAATCACTCTAAGCACAGAATGGAAATATATAATTTTGGGAAAATTGCTTGCCTCAACTACGAGGAGTTAGTCATGCACAGTCGACCTCCAGATTTGACCACAAGTTTGTATGTATAAACTGCCACTTTCTGGGCAAGAGTCGACTATGTACAATTGCTGACATATGACTCAAAGCCATCCGCTCCACCATCTAGGCATGCTAGGGTGCACATCTTACCTGGCAACAGTGGTGTAGCTGAGTCCTGGATCTACATTTAGAGGTTGAGTTTGCTCCCTGTTCGAAACATATTTCTCTGTTTCTGACCCAGACTGGTTTTCGTTATATTATAGCCTATATGTATCATAATAAGCTAAATGTATAAGATGCATTTGTGGTTTTTGACATTATATAAAACATAAATCCAGAGGGTATTAAGGTGTAATGTTCAAAATTAACTAATAAGAAAGAAACGCTGCTACGTCTCCTAGGTTATCGGGAGTACAGCAGTATTTTAGAACTGAATATTGCTTGGTAGCAAGTTGCTGTGGAGTATCTTTACAGTGCCAAGGGAAAATCTGTACACTGCTTGTCATAGTTGTTAGAAAAAGACTAACAGTTACCGTATCCTGAGATTTAAATGAAGCATGAGAACAAATATTTTACATTATTTCATAATACAATGTGTATAGTTTTGAAAATTGTTACATTCGGACAAGAGTAAGCCAGCCTGAGTCAGACACGTAATATGTTTCAAAACGGTAGCACACTGATCCCGTGAGTGCGGATCCACGATGATACTCACTGGTGCCAGGTGAGATGTGCACCACACCACGACGAGGTGGTGGAGCGCATGGCCTCGAGTCATCTGTCCGCAATTGTACATAAGGGTTTGGTGAAGGAGACACTGCCTTGAGACTCCTTCAGTAACTAAAAACGATTTTTTAATTACTGAACATATTATTGTCCAGTTCTTACTTTAAAGTTTGGATGAAGTAAAGTTACCCATGCATGAAAGAAATATTGACTTTCTTGATGTTACTGAAATACTGCTTCTTCCCCTTACCCCAAATGAGAATGT
Organism: Coenobita brevimanus; assembly: GCF_032717465.1. NCBI lineage: Eukaryota > Metazoa > Arthropoda > Malacostraca > Decapoda > Coenobitidae > Coenobita > Coenobita brevimanus. Next base: position 35,132,760 of record NC_137054.1, read on the forward strand.
TGATATAAATAAAAATAACATTTGCAGAAATAACAATCATCTTAGTGCTGGAGTTTTTATTTATGTTAAAGGTACAATGAATTCCAGTGTGTTGGAATGATAATTGTTTCCATGACCGGGAACCATCTGAGTGTGCCATGCACATTACGGAGGTTATCAGTGCTGGACAGGTGTGCAATGACTTGCGCAATGCGCAATTGCACACCATTGCCCTCCGATGAATATCGTTTGCGCAATATTGCGCTTTTGCACATGAAAAGGCAGGTGTGCAAATGCAAATTTAGTTGCGCATGCACAACCAAATTTGCACCTGCGCACCTGCCTTGTGTACCTGTCCTGCGCAGTCCACAGGACACGTGGTCTTGGAAGCTGCTCGCATGGCTGGACAAGGGATGGGGTGAGGCTCGGCCGGGTCGCAAGGGTTCTTAGATCGTTGGGGGAAGGCTGGAGGGTAGTAGCATTTCTTAAGATGTTTCAACAGAGATAATGTATTTTAATATTTGTTAAATTATTATTAATAAATAATAAATTAAAACACATAATTTATTAAGAGTAGTATATGCAATTCCTTGCAAAAATCATTAAAACCTATTATTTAAATCAAATATCCACAGCCTAATAAATTATTAGGCTGTGGATATTTAATTCAAATGATAAACTTTGATGGTTTTTGTAAGGCATTGCATATGCTGTTGTATATCTATATTAAATTATTAAATAAAACGTCTTGAGAAAATGCAGATAAAAGTAAAACTGGCAACATCACAGCGTTTGTTTCCCTGTCCCCCCTGCTGACTCCTCTTTTTGAACTTCAACGAGTTAACAACACCTTGCTCCAGTCCTACAGCCTTAGTCACTTAGTGTGTCAAGTGAATCATTTTATTTCACAGTAAATAATGGAGACGATTTGTTGTTTGTGGCCATTGGCCACCTGTTACAGGATTAAGGCATCTGGCAATAGATAAATATAATAATAATAAATAAAATTAAATAAGTATGCTAATTTATTTAAATATCTTAATATTTTACAGTAATTCCCATAAATATATGCAAATGGTTTGCACTAGCGCTTTGTGACATTGCGCAAGAAGAATATTAGACTGCACACTTGCATAAATTACAGATAAGAAAAAATAATAATAATAATAAATTTAAAAAAGTATGCTAATTTATTTAAAGATCTCAAATTTTTACAGTAATTCCCACAAATATATGCAAATGGTTTACACTTGCGCTTTGCAACATTGCACAAGCTAAATATTAGTCAGACTGCGCACTTGTGCTTGTGCAAGCAGTGAACTGTGGATTGTGCATTGTGCTTGCGCAAGGTCCTTTCTTGTTTCTGTTGCCCACCGCTGGGGGTTATTCTCTCGGGCATGGAACCATACATTCCTTTCTCATATCCTTTGACTAATGCAAAAAAGGAGTGGTTTAATCACTCTTGTTCTAATGCTGTCCACAACAAGGAGAAGGCCTATAAAAGGTAATGAAGCCAACCCACCCCTGAATCATATCTTTTTTTATGTTTTTGCCCAGAATCGTGCTAAGTCTGTTCTTCACTACTAAAATTAATTTCATCCGTACTAAATGCTCTCAACTCTCCAACTCGAATTCTTCCTGTACCTTCTGGCACCTTGCGAAAAATCTTTCTAACAACTTTATTTTATCATCCTTCCCTCCTCTTCTAAACTCTGATGGCTCTGTAGTTATTTCTTCTACTGATAAAGCAGATCTCATTGCTCAGACTTGCTCCTCCAGTTTCACCATAGACGATTCTGGTGCTGTTCCTCCATCATTTCCCCCCTGACTTCCTCATGGTTAACACGAAAATTTCTTCAACTGATGTATTTTCTGCCATTGCTGGCCTCAGTACCAATAAGGCACGTGGGCCCGATGGGGTCCCTCCTGTTGGCCTCAAGAACTGTGCTTCTGTGCTGGATACCCTGCCAAGGTAAACTCTTTCACCTTTTTCTATCAACTTTTACCTTTCCTTCATACTGGAAGTTTGCTCTCATTCAGCCTGTTCCAAGGAAGGGCGACCATTCCCAGTCCTCTAACTATCGTCCAATTGCTTGAACTTACTGTGTCTCAGAAGCTTTCGAGTCTATTCTTAACAAAAAAAATTTAAAGCATCTTTCCTATCACAACCTCCTGTATGATCAGTACGGGTTCCGTCAGGGTTGCTCCACTGGCGATCATCTCACCAACCTTTCAGACTCCTGGTCATCCTTCTTTCAGGACTCTGGCGAAAGCTTTGCCACTGCTCTTGACATCTCAAAGGTTTTTGATTGAGTCTGGAATAAAACTTTAAAATCCAAATTGCTCTCTTATGGTTTCTATCCTTCTATCTGTGCCTTCATCTATAGCCTCCTTTCTGGTCGTTTTATAGCGGCTGTTGTAGATGGCCATCATTCTTCTCCTCGACCTAACAAGAGTGATGTTTCTCAGGGCTCTATCCTATGACCAACTCTCTTCCTTTTATTCATCAATGACCTTCTAAGCTGTACATCTAACCCTATCCACTCGTACACTGATGATTCCACCCTTCACTTTTCCATTTGGTTCCTGCAACGTCTATCTAAGTAGTTATTTCAACAAAGAAGGTATGAGGCTATGACACACCTAATGTCTGACTTGGCTCATGTCTCTGATTAGGGTAATAGTAATCTTGTTATTTTTAATGCATCAAAGACTCAGTTCATACACCAATCAACTCGACAAAATCTTCCACAGGAGTACCCACGGAAATTTAATATTATCCAGCCCAATCCTGCATCATCCTTCAACATACTTGGGGTTTCATTCTCTAGGGACTTATCTTGGAACAATCATGTTACATGTCTTTTAAAATCTGCTTCCAAGAGATTAGATGTGTTAAGCTGACTCTGCACCTTCTTTACTCCCGCATAGTTGTTGACTGTATGCACGGGTTTTATTCGCCCCTGCATAGAGTACAACTCTCATGTGTGGGGAGTCTCCCCACATACAGCTCTTCTTAAAAGGGTGGAGTCAAAGGCTTTTTGTCTCAATAGCTCTTCTCCTCTAACTGGCTCCCTTCAACCTCTACCTCTTTGCTGCCCTGTTGCATCTTTATCTCTTTTTGTATCGCTACTTCAATAGTCACTGCTCCTCTGGACTGTCTGCTTGATTCTCTCCATCTCCACAATGGGCGCATAGCACTCACCTAAGCCACATTTTCGCGGGCCTCTTTGGACTGGTTTAGACCGGTCCGGACTCATAAATGATCGTGAGAACGGGCTAATGTTGGTCCGATCCTGTCTGAGCCTGCTAGTGGCTGCATGAGTGATTGGGCATGGCCTAGAAGAATGTAAACAAATGTTGGGGAATGGCGCTGGTTACACAAATTTCATGCTTCCCCTCGATTTTTATCTCGGTCTTTAATGCTTTAATAATCTTATTTCGTGCGATCTGTAGTAATACACAGCCTCTACTTCATGGTAAGATTTATTTGGTTCCCTTCTTGAATGATCATGGGCTCTGCTAGCGTCAAAAATTTAATTTAAAACAAACCTTATTACCAAGTCCACCGTTGTTGACCATCGATGCTTACACCCTGCCACGGACGCTCCTCGCCTCCTTCTTGGCTGTTGCTGACGCGCATACGTTTGTGCGCAGACCGGTCTCATCTAGGCTAGCTTGTGGGGCAGGACTGCTTTGGACCTGTCTGTACTGGTCTAATTGTCTCGCCAGAACAGCAATAAGACCGGTCTAAACTGGTCAATACCAGTCTAAAGGCCTCACGAAAATGCAGCTCTAGTAACAAACTCTCATCTCTTTTCTGTCCACCTCTCTAACGCAAGAGTCAACCGTTATTCCCAGTCATTCATTTATGCAGCAGGTCCACTCTGGAACCGTCTCCCTCTGTCTGTATTTCCTATTCCCATGATCTCAAGTCTTTCAAGTGCAGTGTGTCCATGCATCTCAAAATGAAAGGAACTTGAATTTGGCTCTCTTTTGCATTGTTTTTGTTTTTTTTTCTTGGAAGGAATGGTTTGCACACTCCTAGCCTTGGGTTCCTTCTTCCCTGCATAAATAAATAAATAAATAAATATCAATCTATCTATATCTATCTATCTATCTATATATATATATATATATATATATATATATATATATATATATATGGCTGGGAGAAGGAGGGAGGTGAGAAGACAGGAAGAAATCAGTAGGATAGAAGTTGTGGAAGCAATGAAGAAAGTTAAATTGGGGAAAGACCCAGGAATTGATGGAGAGTGTGGTGAAATGCTGAAGTATGGGGGACAGATAGTAGTAGAATGGATGTGGAAAATGTGCAGATTGGCCTGGGAGGAAGGTAGAGTTCCGGAGCATTGGAAGTCAGGTATAATTATTCCATTGTACAAAGGAAAAGGAGAAAAAGAAGTGTGTGGTAATCAAAGGGGCATCTGTCTTCTTAGTATAATAGGAAAAGTGTATGGTAGGATACTTATTGACAGAGTTAGAGAAATAACAGAGGAATTAGTTGGAGAAGAACAGGGAGGCTTTAGGAAGGGAAGAGGTTGTGTAGATCAGATATTCATTCTTAGATCTTTAGTGGAAAAGTTTCTAGAGCAGGGAAAGAAGTTGTATGTGGCTTTCATGGATTTGGAGAAAGCATATGACAGGGTGGATAGACAAGGATTGTGGAAAGTATTAAGAATATATGGAGTAGATGGGAAGTTGCTGAATGCATGGAGAGTATGTATGATGGTGCTAAGGCTGCAGTGCATGTGGGTGAACCGAGTGAATTTTTCTCTTTGAAGGTTGAGTTGAAACAGGGATGTGTCATGTCTCCATGGTTGTTCATTCTGTACATGGATGGGGTAATAAAAGAGGTAGAAGGTAGTGTAGTGGATGTTGGAGTGGCCCTGGTGAGAGAGGGTAGTGTTTGGAAACTACCTGTACTGTTGTTTGCAGATGATACTGTGTTGTTGAGTGAAGACGAAGGGGAGCTGCAAGGCTTGGTGGATGAATTTGGGAGAGTGTGTATGAAATGGAATCTAAAGGTGAATGTAGGGAAGAGTAAAGTGATGGTCTTTGAGAGAGGTGAAGTCAGTGAATGTACAGTGAGACTGGATGGTGAGGAACTGGAAAATGTGAGTACGTTTAAGTACTTAGGTAGTGTGATGAGTAAGGATGGAGGTTTGGAGGATGAAGTGCTTGAAAGGGTACAGCAGGGAAGAAAGGTTGCTGGTTCCTTGAAAGCAGTGATAAGAAGCAGGGAAGTGAGCATGGAAGTGAAAAAGTTACTACATGACAATATTGTGATACCAACTCTAACGTATGGTAGTGAAGCTTGGACTTTGCTGGAAGGACACAAGTCAAGAATGAGAGCAGTGGAAATGAGTTATTTAAGAGGAGCCTGAGGAGTCACATGGAGAGACAGGCTGACAAATGAGGATATAAAGGAGCGTTGTGGTGTGGATGTGGATGTGATAGGAAGCGTTAGGAGGAATACACTGTGAGGTGGTTTGGCCATGTGGAGAGGATGGTGGATGAAAGACTGACGAAGAGAGTGTATGTGAGTGAGGTGGAGGGGGGAAGAGGGAGGGTGAGGCCGAGGATGAGATGAAGGGATGGGGTGGAGAGGTATATGATAGAGGGGTGTGTGAGTTGGGAGCGGGGCAGTGTAATGGCGGGGGACAGAGCGACGTGGAGGCGATTTGTTTGTGGCCACCCGGAACGGGATTGAGACGTTTGGCAATAGATAGATAGATATACAAGTAGTTTTGTTATGCATACAAGTTAAATTAAAAATTTACTGAACATAGTCAAGCAATAAAATGGGGGCTTTAGGGTGTCAGTAGGCTATACACAACTAGTGCTAATACCTAGGAACTTAGGACACTGCATTATTAGCCATTTGTTCTCATTTCCAAGTTGCCTACGAATATATATATATATATATATATATATATATATATATATATATATATATATATATATATATATATATTCGTAGGCAACTTGGAAATGAGAACAAATGGCTAATGATGCAATGTCCTAAGTTCCTAGGTATTAGCACTAGTTGTGTATACTGACACCCTAAAGCCCCCGTTTCATTGCTTGACTATGTTCAGTAAATTTTTAATTTAACCTGTATGCATAACAAAACTACATCTATTCTTCGTGACTTTAGATGGTCTCTTAGATGGATGTCTACTTAGCCATAACATAAAGAACAATGAATTAATCCAGATAATTGATAAGCCAAGTAGAGTCACACCTACCGTTTTTTTTTTTCTTTCTTTCTTTTTTTGTTACTGACGTCAGTTATCTGGGCGTCTGTATACGATACATTTTTTCATTCTCTCTCACTATAGGAACTGTTCAGTTTTCAGTTTAAAGTGTACAACAGTAGTAAGTTCACCATCAGTAGGATCTGTTTAACTAACCACAACTTGTTTCTTAATAGTTTTACGAATGAATTAATTCATTGTGTATATTATCTGTGTAAATGACAAGAAACTTTCATACCACGTTAGTGCTCTGACTATTCTTATAATTCAGGTGATAGTATATTTCTTTGTATATTTTACCTGGTATAATAAAGGGGAACTTTCTACTGTGTTTGCACGGTGAGTTTTTTGTTCTTATACTTCGGATCACAGTATGTTCGTACTTCATTCAAGCAATGGTTGACATTCCATTCTTCTTACTAAATTATTAACATATTAATAACATATCCTTTGCACGTACATTACTAACCAATAAGGTAGCTATTCCTGTACAGGTTTTAACAGCAACAAAACCTTCGCCTGAACTACTATATAAACTGTAATTATTGTGCAAGCAATGACTGTCAAACTAACTGCACCTTGTTCCGTTACCTCGAACAATTGTTAATCAGTAATGTTTGATCGTTTCTCTAATAAGTCTTCAAAAAAAGTTTGATTTTTAGATTGCCCCAGAGCAGTATTTTTGTTTTAAGAGGCAATGAATGGAGGAAGGAAAAACAAAGGATATTAAAAAAAAAAAAAGTCCATGTGCCTGAAGGCATACTCCATTCATAAAATATTTACAACTGGATTTAAATAAAAGTGAATTAAATGTTTGTGGGAAGCAACTTCCAGGAAGTGAATTCCAGAGAGCAGTAGTTCTGGTGATAAACGAATTTTGTTAAGCAGAGGTTCTGCATTGTGGGGAAGAGAATGTGTAGCCTGCTCAAGTAGTTTTGCTAGATCCTGTTATTAGGATTGCTTCTTTGTTTGCAGGATGTGCAAACCACATCAGAACCTAGATGACAAGCTGACCAATGCTACTGACAAAATTAACAGCCTTACTCAAATAGTTGATGTGCTGGAGGAGTTTAGTGCAAATAACATCTGAAAGCATAGAGGGGAGAATTACTGCTCGGCCAGCAACTGATGCTCTCCAGGGTGACAGTACTTTCGACCATTCTCGTCCCACTGTAGTAAATTCTCCCACCCACCAGGATGAGTTCAAGCCAATGTGGCATGATGCAGGGTTACTGAGAAAAAGGAGCATCATTCAGATAACTGCTTAACCTTCTCGTGCACCGTAAGTTTTCTGTGTGTTACATGACTGAAGAAAATGCCATGAGGGCAGGCTGTACTCGTGCACAATGGAAATTTTATTGTCCCCATAAATTGGTTATAATAGTATAAATTATATACCATCATTTTCCCTGATGTTTATGCTATACGATAAGCTAATAAAAACACACGAAATTGATGAGTAAAAGTACTGTAAAAGTGCCTAAATGGTGAGAATACTGTTGTTCAACAGTGAAAATAACAGCTCTACACTCTAGCACAAAATTTTGCCTGCATAATGCAAGAGCTAAGCATATATCTAGATGCAGAATTTTATGAACTTTCACTTGGTGTTATCAGAATTCTGATATGACCAATATTTTTTTAGTAAATTGCCAAAAGTCGCACACACACCTCCCCCAGAACCAAAAAAAATTGAGTGAATGCGGACTATTTGAGAATGTTGGCTAGGAAGTAGACACCCTCTCCTGTGATGCACCAAATACTGACACATTTCATGCTAAAATATACTTTTTGGTGAACATTTTTGTCCAGAATTGCTTAATCGCCATCCCTTCAGGCCAACGCTGGGCTGTGCGTCATAGTGCATCATCAGTTCCTCTTTAGACTAACACTGTTTTGACTTATTTTGAGTCATTGTGCACAAAGGAGTTAAATATGAGTAAATTTAAGACTTTTGAAGAAACATAGGAAGAGCCCCATGAGGCATGAGTTGTGAGCAACTCCATCGTCTGTGGTCAGTTTGTGGAATTTTGTGGTAGGGCACCCTCTAAACCAGTGACTCTTAAGGTTTTGCAGTCCTGATACACCCAGGTTCAACACCAGGTCAGCTTCATATGCCATCTGTAATGTTATTACTCATTTTCCTTTCAATTTTGTGTAAGCAAAAAGAGAAATACTGTAATGAGAATGGTTATAACAAAACAAGCAGCTTAATGGACTTTTATTTTTGTTTTCAGTAAAGTAACTGATACACAAATAATTATTCATGTGTGATAATATACCAGTATGTAATTTCTTCAGGATGCCTTTCTGGATATCCAGTAGAAGCCATTTTGATACCCCCTGATGGTATAACTTTATGAACACAGCTTTAAATGAAAGCATTTCTGTATCCCAGGCACAGAAGTATATGAGGTAAAAGAGGCCATGTATGTCCTTCATGAGAACACCTTGAATGATAGCCTTGTTATTATACACACAGGTAACAATGATGTTGTAAGAACCTCATCAGAGGAGATGATGGAGAAATACCGAAAGATGATCCAGCGCTATAAGGAGAAAACTGGCAACATTTTAATTTAAGCATACTCCTATGGATCGATGCAGGGAATGACTTCTTCAGAGAAGCCTTAAAATAAGTAACAAGGTCAAATCATTTTGTTTGCAGCAAAGTGTGGAGTTCATGGACAAACGAAACCACTATTATGAGCAGTGAAGGCTATTTTCGAATGATGGACTACATTTGAATGCTGTTCTTTATGCCTTCCCTGGTTGTTTGCATAGTGACACAGTATATTTTTTCTTGAGAAAAAACAATTATAATGGGAGGTGAACACACCAACCAATATAGATATCATATGAACTGATAAAACTATAGGTAACATATATAAGCTCCCCACATGAGGAAGGAGAACACTTCAAAGCTCTTCATGTAAATGTATGCTTTAAGTAATAAATTTTCTGATTTAGAGGCTCGTGACTTTATTAAAGATTATGACATCATTTTTATTACATAATCATGGCTAAATCCTTAGCAAAAGGATTTTCAAATGGAGTTTAATTTACCCCGTTATCACACATTCAGTACAGTAACTAGAAATCACACAGAAAGCGCATACCTTCACTATTGTCATTAAAAAGGATCTGGATCTGGATCTGTGGAGACATTGTGTGGAATGCATAGGATCCGGATCCACCTCCAAATTTAATCAACTGTTCCTTGACCCATGGCTCTCTCTTCCACAAAATGTCATTGACCTTTTGGAGATATTCTGCGGAATACATAGGATCCATATCTGTATCCGACCCAAAATGTAACCAGTCCTTTCTTAGCCCGTGGCTCACTATCTATCTATCTATCTATTGCCAGACGCCTCAATCACGTAAGGGGTGGCCACAAACAAATCGCCTCCATGTCACTGTCCCCCACCATTTCACTGCCCTGCTCACAGCTCACCCCACCCCTCTTTCATATACCTCTCCACTCCATCCCTCCATCTCATCCTCGGCCACCCTCTCCCTCTCCCCCCCTCCATCTCATTCACATACACTCTCATCAGTATCTCACTCTCCATCCTCTCCACATGGCCAAACCACCTCAGTGTGTTTCTCCTAACGCTTCCTATCACATCCACATCCACACCACAACGCTCCTTTATATCCTCATTTGTCAGTCTGTCTCTCCATGTGACTCCACATGCTCCTCTCAAATAACTCATTACCAGTGATTTCACTCTTGACTTCTGTCCCTCCAACAACGTTCAAGCTTCACTTCCATGCGTTAAATTGGTATCATAATACTGTCATATAGTATTTTTTTCACTTCCATGCTCACTTCCCTGTTTCTTATCGCTGCTTTCAAGGAACCAGCAACCTTTCTTCCTTGTTGCACACTTTCAAGCACTTCACCCTCCAAACATCCATCCTTGCTCATCACACTACCCAAGTACTTAAACGCACTTACATTTTGAATTTCCTCATCATCCAACCTCACTGTACATTCACTGACTTCACTTTTCTCGAAGACAATAACTTTACTCTTCCCTACATTCACCTTTAGATTCCGTTTCTTTCAGTCTCCCAAACTCATCCACCAAGCCTTGCAACTCCCCTTTCTTCACTTAACAACACAGTATCATCTGCAAACAACAGTAAAGGGAGTTTTCAAACACTGCCCTCTCTCACTAGGGCCACTCCCACATCCACTGCCCTACCTTGTATCTCATTTATAACCCCATCCATATACAGATTGAACAACCATGGAGACATGACACATCCCTGTTTCAATCCAACCTTCAAATAGAAAAATTCACTCAGTTTGCTATCCACATGCACTGCAGCTTTAGCACCCTCACACATATTCTTCACGGCATTCAGCAACTTCCCATCTACTCCATATATTCTTAATACTTTCCACAATCCTTGTCTATCCACTCTGTAATATGCTTTCTCCAAATCCATGAAGGATGCATACAACTTCTTTCCCTTGTCTAGAAACTTTTCCCCTAAAGATCTAAGAATGAATATCTGATCTACACAACCTCTTCCCTTCCTAAATCCTCTCTGTTCTTCTCCAACTAATTCCTCCGTTATTCCCCTAACTCTGCCAATAAGTACCTTACCATATACTTTTCCTATTACACTAAGAACACAAATGCCCTTATAATTACCAACACTTTTTCCCATTTTCCTTTGTACAGGGGAACAATTATACCTGACTTCCTATCCTCTGGCCCACCCTTCCACAAATTTTCATCGAAATTCATTGAGAAGTTTTTGAAAAATTGTCTGGAGAAACAAAAGGTCAAGCACAGGTAAATAACTTCCTAGGAGGTAATGAAGGGAATGACTGAGAAGATGCCAGCATGTTTATATATATATATATATATATATATATATATATATATATATATATATATATATATATATAGAGAGAGAGAGAGAGAGAGAGAGAGAGCCAGACGCCTCAATCCCGTTTGGGGTGGCCACAAACAAATCGCCTCCACGTCGCCCTGTCCCCTGCCATTTCACTGCCCTGCTCCCAACTCACACTCCCCTCTCTCATATACCTCTCCACCCCATCCCTCTGTCTCATCCTCGGCCTCCCCCTCCCTCTTCCCCCCTCCACCTCACTCACATACACTCTCTTCGTCAGTCTTTCACCCTCCATCCTCTCCACATGGCCAAACCACCTCAGTGTGTTCCTCATAACGCTTCCTATCACATCCACATCCACACCACAACGCCCCTTTATATCCTCATTCGTCAGCCTGTCTCTCCATGTGACTCCACAGGCTCCTCTTAAATAACTAATTTCCACTGCTCTCACTCTTGACTTGTGTCCATCCAACAACGTCCAAGCTTCACTTCCATACGTATGAGTTGGTATCACGATACTGTCATGTAGTAACTTTTTAATTTCCATGCTCACTTCCCTGTTTCTTATCACTGCTTTCAAAGAACCAGCAACTTTTCTTCCCTGCTGTACCCTTTCAAGTACTTCACCCTCCAAACCTCCATCCTCACTCATCACACTACCCAAGTACTTAAACGTACTCACATTTTCCAATTCCTCACCATCTAACCTCGCTGTACATTCACTGACTTCACCTCTCTCAAAGGCCATCACTTTACTCTTCCCTACATTCACCTTTAGATTCCGTTTCTTACACACTCACCCAAACTCATCCACCAAGCCTTGCAGCTCCCCTTCGTCTTCACTCAACAACACAGTATCATCTGCAAAGAACAGTACAGGGAGTTTCCAAACACTATCCTCTCTCACCAGGGCCACTCCAACATCCACTACCCTACCTTGTACCTCTTTAATTACCCCATCCATGTACAGATTGAACAACCATGGAGACATGACACATCCCTGTTTCAACCCAACCTTCAAATAGAAAAATTCACTCAGTTCACCATCCACACGCACTGCAGGCTTAGCACCCTCATACATACACTTCATAGCATTCAACAACTTCCCATCTACTCCATATATTCTTAATACTTTCCACAATCTTTGTCTATCCACCCTGTCATATGCTTTCTCCAAATCCATGAAAGCTGCGTACAACTTCTTTCCCTGCTCTAGAAACTTTTCCACTAAAGATCTAAGAATGAATATCTGATCTACACAACCTCTTCCCTTCCTAAAGCCTCCCTGTTCTTCTCCAACGAATTCCTCTGTTCTTTCTCTAACTCTGTCAATAAGTATCCTACAATACAGTTTTCCTATTATACTAAGAAGACAAATGCCCCTATGATTACCACACACTTCTTTTTCCCCTTTTCCTTTGTACAAGGGAATAATTATACCTGACTTCCAATCCTCAGAGACTCCACCTTCCTCCCAGGCCAGTCTACACATCTTCCACATCCATTCTACTACTATCTCTCCCCCATGCTTCAGCATTTCACCACACACTCCATCAATTCCTGGGGCTTTCCCCAATTTAACTTTCTTCATTGCTTCCACAACTTCTATCCTACTGATTTCTTCCTGCCTTCTCATCTCCCTCCTTGTCCCAGCCATTCCCCAGCCACTTATACTCGCATTACTTCCATCCTGTATGTTCAACAATTCCTTATAATGTTCTCTCCATCTGCTGACTTTTTCTCCCTTCTCCACTAATAATCTATCATTTTTATCTTTCACTCCCCTGCTAACCTCACTTCCACCCTGTCTTACTCTCTTCACCTCATTCCAGACTATTTTCTTACAGTCCCTCCACTTTACACTCAAATTCCTTCCAAATTCCTCACCCACTCTCTTCTTACTCTCTCTTGCTAATCTTTTCACCTCTCTTTCTTTCTACATATAACTCTCTCTTCTGCCTCTCAACTTCTTCCACGCCCCTATTTCTCATCCATTCATTGTATATATATATATATATATATATATATATATATATATATATATATATATCAGGATTTCATCCAGTCGTAATCACCAAGCCATCAACTGATAACATCAGCAGTATTTATCTTAAGCTTAGGAATTAATCTCTTCATAATATCACACTTGAGCTAATTGATCATCCAAATGGATAGTCACTGAAAATCGACAATGAACTATAAAATCAAACTGCCAAAATTTATTGTATGCGAAGCACTGTAAAATTTGTCAATTTTACTTTACCAGTTGCTAAATGGTGAGAAGCCCCATCCTCACACTGACTTGCAGGAAAGTTCATTGTATCAATTTGTAAGTTAACCAACATGTGAAGCTAATATCTTAGACCATGTCTTAGCTACATTAGAATATTTTGTGACTAATGTTTTTGTAGAAGAATTTAGAATAACTCATCATTGTATAGTTACATTTAACACTGAATTCAGTGAAGACTGTCAAAGCCAGTTATAAGAAAGCATACAACTATATAATGACTAATTTCAATAGATTACAGGCAACTGTAGGAGCCAGTGACTGCCATCCCATCATTAAAATGTTAGATATGAATGATGCAAGAAATTTTTTAAACAGAATCTTTCAACAATGTAGTCGAGTTATGTACTGAAATTTACAACGGAAGACCTGCAAAATATTGTAAACCCAAATGATGGAACTTCAGTATTAAAAACTGTCTGTTAGCAAAAAAAAAAAAAAAAAAAAAATTGCTTGCAAAAACTGTCAAACCACAAGGAATTTAAGGCATGACAGCAAATATGATCCTCTTTGTCAGAAAACCAAAAAAAAAAAAAAAAAAAAAAAAAGTAATAATAATTTAATAACGTAAGAAGAACCTTTAAGTACATATTGTTAGTAAATCATAGCCCAAAGAATTTTTCAACTGCACCAGAAACAAAATGATCATAACTCCAACAATGTGACTCTTAATTACAGATAATGGAAAACATACTGATGATGAAACTAAGATAGCGGGGATTCATAATACATACTTTGCATCAGTATTTACAATAGAAAATACATATTCAGTTCCCGCAGTTTCCCCATTTCCTATGGAAGGTAACATAATCAATGGTATTACAGTAAGTGAAAGTGATGTACAACTTGCAATCTGTAAACTGAAGGAGAATAAAACGCCAGGGCCGGACAAACTATCTCCACATGTATTAAAGGAACTAGAGAACAAAATATTGAAGACTTTACCCAAACTTTTTATCTTATCGCTAAAGAGCAGTAAGGTGGCATGCAAATGAAATTTTGAAAACATAAAACATACCGACATTCAAAAAGGGCAATAAATCACATGCAGAAAACTGCAGCTGAATCAGATTAAGATCAGTGGTTTGTAAGTTGCTTGAAACTATTCTTCGAGACAAGTCTGTGAAATGCTTGGAAACACTCTTAACAATGATTCACAGCATGTTTTTTTGGAATAGTTGCTTTTGCCTTACGCATGTGTTGGACTTTTTCAACAATATACTGAACATGTACAGTGAAGCTAATTCTGTCAAAGTTGCCTGTCTCGATAATCAAAATGCTTTTGACAAAGTTCCACACAAAAGACTTCTTCAGAAGCTAAAAATGCATGCTTTCAGTGGTTGAGCCCTTGGGTTGCGTGAAGATTGGTTCACCGGACAAAAGCAAAGGGTTGTATTAAATGGAAGAGAATAGGACTGGCTAGACATTTCAAGAGGATTGCCACAAGGTCCTGTGTTAGATCTTAATCTTTTTTCAATATACATAAATGATAATGATGAAAGATTGTTTTGTAAGATTTCTGAATTTGCCATTGATACTAAAATATGCAGCACAGCAGACACGGCACTGCAGAGGCAGGCAATTCAGAGAGATCTTGATAAACTTTTTTAATGGGGCCAAAACATGTTAGATGGACTTCAATAGTAATGAATGTAAAATGCTGAACATTGGCTTTAAAAATGTAAGGGTTGATAACGTGAATAATGCTCAACTTCATAGTGTAAACCATGAAAAAGACTAAGGAGTTATAATGAGAAATTATTTTAAACCAAGAAAGCAGTGTATAGAGGATGGTAAAAAAAAAAAAGCCAATAAATGAACTGCAGTCATGTGTAGGGCATCAGAATATAAATAAGAAAATGTTGTCCTTACTTTGCGTATTTCCTCAGTTCTCCCATACTTGCAGTAGGCTACTGTGTTCAGTTCTGGTCACCATAATATAAAACACGATATGTAGAAAGTTGAGACAGCACAACGAGTGACAAAAATGGTTCCTAGGTTGAGAAACCACATAAGATGCATTTATTAAGCAATTAATCACTTTACCTCAACCAAATGTAGGTTACAAGAGGATTTGATTCAGATATTGAAAATATTTAAAAGATATGATAATTTTGTTATCAGTAAATACTTTACAGCAATTGTTCTTATCCTGGGGGTAATTACCGCCAAAGTGGTACTTTTGCCTTTTCAAGAGCGTAATATCAATAAACTTTGCTCGGCTGTTTTTTTTTTTTTTTTCTACAGATAATAATCATCAGCAAGATCGGGCTACTTTCTGGTCAAAGCATGGTACAGAATACACCATTTTATCATGGTGAGCACACAGGATCATGATACCTTTTGCAGCTGCTGTAGATACCTACCAATGTATAGCAGGTTTCTCTGCTATACTAATATATATATATATATATATATATATATATATATATATATATATATATATATATATAAAGCCAAATATAGGATGCCTATTGACTATGAAATTGCCAGTAACTGTGCTATGCATAGAAAACTTTTTAGGGAAAAAGTGTTTCACATATCACACTAGTAGTCTACAGTAACCAAATGTATGTACTACTGAAACAATTTAATTAGTTGAAATGCATATAGTGTCTTCTTTATACAGACTGTATGATCACTTGAAAAATACATCACCAAACCAATGTTTTTCCGCTGTTTCTTCCACTCTAGGAAGGATGGTGTACTAACAGTCTTGGTGTGCCAAGGGGTAACGGTGGCAATATTGTTAAGAACCACTGCCTTACAGTGATAGGTTAAATTATATCAGAGGTTAGGGGGGTAATGCCATTGGCAAATGATTTCAGTCACAGAAAGCTAAACATTTCTTTTATAGAGCTGCAATCTGTGATAACGGTAATAACCATTAAAAGTCGCTTGGATAAGTATATGTATTCTAACCGCCAGTTAAGTATGTTCATTCCTGAATAATACTTCTCTATAGTGGGTGTAACTAATTTCTTTTTTCATTTTTCTTAGCCTGGATGATACAACCAGCAGAATAACATCGATAAAATGTTGACAATAATACTTCCTTTATCATTTAGATAGTGCTGAATGAAATTTTCTTTTCCACTTTCCTGTGAAATCTCCATGACAGCTTTTCTAACCTGAATAGTGGTCCTACTTAATATTTCCTACGAGCTTTAGCTGTAGGGTTTGTTGGGTAGGGGGGGGAGCCTTCTTGCTTTCCTATCCCTGTCTTTAGCCGGTGGAATAGTTTTGTTGGTTTATAACCATCCCTATACCAAACAGCCATAAAAAAATCAACAAGTCTGTTGCTGTTTGGATTCCTTTGTACTCCTGTGTGTGGTTGTGCGTGTGTGTGTGTGTGTGTGTGTATTCTTACCTTACCTAATTGTTCTTACCTAATTATATCTTTACAGGAATGAATCAAGGTCATACTCTCCCGTGTCTTAAACCATTTTTATCATACAAATCCTAAATTTTATTAATTGTTTTGATACACACTATTTCATTCGGTAGTGCATTCCACTGATCAATTGCCCTATTTGGGAAACTAAATTTCCTTACCTCTTTATATATCCTATATGAAGTCTTTTGCCGTGTCCTCTTGCTGATGCTTCCCCATAGGTTATATATTCATTTATGTCTATTTTCTCCTTCCCTGATATGTATTCATATAGCATAATCATGTCTCCTCTTTTCCTTCTCTCCTGTAGTGTTGGCAGATTCAGTTTTTCTAGTCTTTCTTCTTAGTTCCTTTAATCTTGGTACCCATCTTGTCGCGGCCCTTTGAACATTTTTTCCGTCTTATCTATGTGTTTTTTTGAGATGAGGATTCCAGAATACTGATGCATATTCCAGGGTTGGTCTGATGAATGATATTACTATCTTTTTCAGTATGTCTTCATTAATGTATGTGAATGTTATTCTCATATATTTTGCAAGCAGTGTAGCAGTGTATACATGTTCCATACCTTCTCGCTGATGTAGTCAGCCGAAGCTAGTCTGTTATTGATAATCACACCTAGGTCTTTCTTTCTGATATGTGTAGGGTTTTATTTTCTAACTTATAATCCCAATCTGGTCTTTTTCCACTTTTACCAAACTTGATTACAGGACACTTGTCCACACTGAATTCCATTTGACATGTATTACTCCATTCATGAATTTTTTTTTAAATTCTTCTTGTAGCTCTTTACAAGAATCTGTTAGTAATTCTCCTTTGTATTTCTGCATCCTCAGGAAATATACTCAGATAACTTTCATTTTCAGTGTTACTACATGTGTCATAAATCCTCATCCTCTTCCTCATCATCATCCAATCCTACATTGCCTCATAAGGAGCGTAGGAGCCCGGGGCTAGGCATGTTGGTCCTGACATTTAAGATAAGAGTGACCAGCCTCACTCATCCATGAGTGGCATTACGTAAGCAATAAACCCCAACCACCGTTTGGATAAAAACTTTCACCGGCTCAATCCAATTGGAGCGCTGACCAGTCATCAAAATTTGGTTATATGGTTACCACCCAGCGTAGTAAATGGTTTCCTGGTGTACAGGAAACCATTTGGTTTGTCACTCAGTGTAGAGTCACCCACTGGCAGAAGGAAGAGGAATGAATGAAGGAAAGAAAGCCAGATGAGAGAGCGTAAAGTCACCTGTAGGCAGAAGGACGAGGAATGAATGAAGAAAAAAAGACAGAAGAGGATGAAAGGAAAGAAGGATGGGGGAAAGGAAAGGACAGACATCCGAGAGCAGCACTACATCGAGTGAGTGGATGGTGAGTGCCCCCACCTACCACAAAGTGTCCCAACCTATATACGCTAAAAACACACGGTAGTTGGTGCCAGCACTGAGCGCTATATGACTGCAATAGTCACTTCCCTCCATGATGAGTAATTTCCCCTTAGTACTGTTCTCATTATCCTTTGAGAAATTTTGCATCCAACAGGACAGTTTGCCATTGATTCCTCCTTGATGGTACAGTTTCCACAGGAGTCTTTGGTGCAGTACTGTCAAATGCTTTCGTGAAATCTAGATAGGTAGGCTACTGTCCACCCACCCTTCTCTCTTCTGTAATGTTTCTGCAACTCTGTCATAGTAGCTTAATAGATTAGTAACACATGATTTATCCTTTCTGAAACCAAACTGCCTTTCTGTTATCATATTGTGTTCTTATGGATGGTTTACCCAAACTTTTCTTATCAGCTTTTCCAGTATCTTACGACACTAACCCCTTACAACACTGGTTAGTGATATTGGTCGGTAGTTGAGTGGATTTTGTCTATTCCCTTACTTGAATAAGGGAACAATGTTTGCTTTCTTCCAAATAACAGGTAGTTTACCTTGACCCAAGGATTCCTTAAATATTAAAGATAATGGTCTACTTAACTCCTTTACACATTCATGTAGCACCCAACATGAAATTTTGTCAGGATCATTTACTGTTCCTTTGTCTAATTTACTTAACTCCTCCTGTATTTCTTTTTCTGATAATTGTATATCTGGTAATATGTTTGGGCATACATGTTCCATATCATCCCTCTCAAAATTATTTTCTTCTGTAAAAACTAATTGGAAATTGTTATTTAGTGCTTCACAAATATCTTTCTCTTGTGTATATATGATCCCCTCATCTGCAATGGATTGTATTTTATCTTGTACTTTGGTTTTGCTTCAGATGTAGGTTGATCACTACTTTTATTTATGTCATCCTCAAACTGTCTTTGGGCTTCTCTCCTTATTCTTGTATAATCGTTTCTTGCCTGTTTATAGTTCTTGTATGCCCTCTCACTATTGTGTCTTCTGTATCTTTTCCACAAGTCTCTTTTTTCTTATGACTGTTTACATTCTCTATTAAACCATTGTTTTATTTTCAATTCTGCTTCTTTATGCTGAGAGATGTAATTTTTTACTTCAGTTTCATATAGTTCACAGAATTTTCTATATAAACCATTTAAATCTTTTCCTCTAAGCTGTTTTTCCTAATATATTTCTAATAAGTATTTCTTTAGGTCATGATAGTTGCCCTTTTTTTTGTCTTGGCATTTTTTATAAATTCCATTACTGTTAACTGTGTCATATGTAATCCTGAAGTTGCAATTTAATACTGCATGTTTGCTTTTGCCGAATCGAGGGTGATACATTATATTATCAATATCAGTTTCTTGCCTAGTAAATATAAGATCTAGTACTGATGTGTTATGAAAAACTCCAGCACAAATTCCAGGAGCTTTTGGTCCCAACAGCTTTCCTGGCTTCTTATATTTAGAGTATTCCAATTTATATTTGTAATGAAATCTCCACTTAATTTTATTCTTTCAGATTCTCCTCCATTGTTTGTAGTAATGCCATTAAACTCTGAATTGTACTCTCTGCCAGGTCTTCATATTCGCCCCTTTACCAAGTGTTTGATTTGGGTGGCATGTATAAATTTGCCACAATTACTCTCCCTTCAGATGTATTAATCTCTACTGCAATTAGTTGTACTTGTGGTGGTATATCTAGTTCTATTTCTTTGACTTGTAGATTTTTCTTTTTTAATTTTATAATTCCTCCTCCTTTTTTTAAGTTCCTATCTCTTCTCCACATACTGTATTCCTCTAGGTTTAGGGTATCGTTTGATACCTTTGTTGTTAATTTTGTTTCAGTTAGGCAAATAATGTGTGGCTCCTTTTCTTTGATAGATCATTCATCTTTAATAGTTTAGATACCATTCCATCTACATTTGAGTACATCATCTTATTCATCTTGTTTACATACTTGTCATTACTTGGGTCTACTACCTTCCTCCTTTTTTATTCCCTCCTGGTTATGTACCACATTCGTACTTGCATTCCAATTACTTTGTAAAAAATTTTATTCTTCTCTATCTTTGATCTTCCCACGTTCTTTGGTTTTGTCTCCTCCCTCTTCTTTTTTAGTAATCCCACTTCCTCTTGAGTTAAGCATCTTTTTATCTATACATTTTTGAATTCCACTTTTTCCACAAGTTTGTTTGCATTTTTTAGTATCTCCTCCACAGTGTTTTCATTTTGGAAGGTTACTTTCAGGGGCCTTGACTTATTTCTCTCATATTACCCAAGCCTTTTTGTGTTCTTCTATGTCTTTATTACAGATTTCTCTGGTACTTCCTTCAATATGCTCATTACATTTGCCATCTCTTTTTTCTCTTGAAATCTTGTTTTTTATATCTTCCTCATTTATACAAGTGATTGCTATAGATTCTATTGATATCTGCTGAGTCTTTGACCAATTTTGGATAGTTCTGGATTTTTTTATCACTTCCTTTTTAATGCTCTTTTGTTCGACTCTTGTTTCTTAGTCGTTCTTTACTTTCACCATTTCACCATATGTAGTTTCCACATCCTTTTTGTCGTTTTGCATCGCTTCATTCACCTGGGTTATCTTCTCTTGACTATCACTGCTTCGATCTATCAGACTGCTTGCCTAATTGTCTCTGTATCATTTTTGAACTCTTCCATAATACTCTCGTGGTTGACAGTTGTGCTTGCTATTTCACTAATCTTCCTTCTAAATGAAGCACCTCAACTGACAGCTCATCTATTTTTGCATCTTTCTTGTTTACTTCCTTTACTAACTTTTCTTTTTCCTCCTTCAGCATGTGCAACTGCTTCTTTGCTTCGTCCATTTCACTCTGAAATGCCTTCTCTAACCTGTTTACCCATTCTACCAGCTTATTGTACATCTCCATTTCAACCAGTTCTGGTAAAAATCATCATCCTGCTTTCTACCTTTATCCCGTTTCTTAACTCCGTCCAAATTTGCTTTACTAAAGATGGTGGCCATCTTATGGTACTAAGAGAAAGATTCTACTTACAAGTATGCATTCCTTAGTGCATGCAGCAAACATAAACACTAAACAGCCGATGAGCTTGCTCGGCACATTCCTGCACTAATTTGCTGTAATCTGTTATGTGAACAGTACTTTTACCTAAACTTCCGTTTTTATATTAGAACATCATTTAGTTTAATCCAGTACAGAGCTTGACTCATATAAAGATAATATTTAGATCTGGCCAGTTGTGGTCAAGGTTGGCCATGCGCGGAGTGATGTGTCATACGTCTTGCCTCTCTAGCATCTCAACTGTGTGTGTGTGTGTGTGTGTGTGATATATACAAGCCTCTAGATTCTTAATAAATGTCCTTACCTTAATATCAGTAGGGTGACTTATTGTCTATTTACTGAGAAAGGTATAAGAACTGGATGTGATATACGAAAGATCCAACGAGCCCTCTACATGTTTACCTTTGTGCTTTTGTGCTTAGTTACACTATCATGAATTTGCTGCTATGTAAGAGAACATCTACCATCGCAGTGGAATTGTTGTAAACACTTCTTAATCTTTTAACTGCGTAGGATTAATGTTTGTTTACTAAGATCATGCGGAGTTAATGAGAAAAGAGTAGAAATTTAGCTTGCTTTTTCCCGACTAAGCTGGGACATTATGATAACTTGAAGAACACATAGTAGTTCCTTTGTATTCGTCGAGCCTCATTTACGAGGTTGTAATGAAACAGTTTAATCAATCTTTTTGAATACACTTTGCAATCAACTGAGCTGAAATGGGTTTGAGATGTTTATCAGGGTGGAAGAAACGCGCTGTAAGCGTGATTAAACATTCTCTATGTGGTTAGGAGGGCACTGAGAGGTTATACTAGAAGGAACTGCCATCAGTCGTCCTTAAGCATTTCATTCAGGTAATAATGGTTTAAGATCACCATTTTTTAGACCAGTTTAGAGGAGTTTCACATTAATTTGAGAGAGACAGAGAGAGAGAGAATATATATAGATTCCTGTGGAAGATAAGAAGTCAGGAAATGGAATGTTTAGGAATAAGTATCTAACAGTATAAAAATATATTGAATAATAAGAAAAGTATACGTTCAAATAAAAAATAAAATTAGCACTGAGAAAAACAAGAAATAACGAAAAATCGAAGGTGTAAATGTGAAAAGAGAATGGACTGAAAAGAGATAAGAGGTAAAGGGTGAAATGAGGGGAAGAGAAGGAGAGAAGTTGAGGTCGTTGGTGTGGAGAGGGACGTATATGGGAATAGGGGTAAACTTGGTGAAGAGAGAGAGAGAGAGAGAGAGAGAGAGAGAGGAAATGTTGTTGTTCCTGGAGGGGGGAGGATAGTGTTTGGTGGAGTTAGTGTTTAGAGGAAGGTTACAAGAGATGGAGTGATGCAGCATGATATATTTTGTGTCAGTGGCGAGGTGGGAATGGAAGAGGTAATGGAATGGGTGGGGTAAGTGAGGAGAGGTCATATGAGAGGGAAAGGGGCCGGGAGAGAGGAGGGGAATCAGAGGGATCAGGATGGTTTAAGGGAAGGGAATGGTTGATGAGGGGAGGGGGTGGTGGTTAGGACGAGGAAAAGGAAAGAGGATAGGAGAGAAGAAGCAAGCGGGGATAGGAGAGAGAAAGATGAGGGTTACGAGGAGGAAGGGGTGATGTATTCGGGAAAGGGAGATAATGGACGGTAGGGAAGGCGAAGTGGTATGGAGAGGGGAGTATGAAGGGACTGAAGGAATAGAGGAGTTGGATAAGACTGATAGCAGAACAGAGGATGATGGGGAAGCGGAAGGGGACGAAGAGTGAAAAATGGGAGGACAGAAAAAGTGGATAGGAATAAAGGGGTGGAGTGAGAGCAATGGAAATAAGGAAGGGGGAGAAAGATGTTCCATCCAATCCAAACCATGCCTACCCCAATTTCGCCAGGCATGAAAGTGCGAAAGATAAGTAATACGGTGATGCTAATGATGATGATGAAAGAAGGAAAGTAAGTAAAGAGAGCGGTTATAGCCAGACCAGTATTTTTCCATTTCCTCATCATCCAGCCTCACTGTACATTCACTGACTTCACCTCTTTCGAAGACCATAACTTTACTCTTCCCTACATTCACCTTTATGAGGTTTGGAATCCGTGTGTAGGCCGCCGTAGTCCAGCGATTTTAACCTTGCGTTGGTCCGGTTCATGGCTCAGTTAAAAAGGTCAAGCAGGTGGCCAACCA
Source organism: Coenobita brevimanus (assembly GCF_032717465.1). Lineage (NCBI taxonomy): Eukaryota > Metazoa > Arthropoda > Malacostraca > Decapoda > Coenobitidae > Coenobita > Coenobita brevimanus. The sequence continues at coordinate 35,156,207 of NC_137054.1, forward strand.
AAACAAACCCGCACTGCGCATGACCTTACTGACTCAGGAGTCCGCCAACCCTCTCTACTTTTCCCCAACACTTTTTTGGGCTCATATTTGTTTTCATTATCTATTTGTTAGTTTTATTACTCTCATATTACTCGAAAGAGGAATATAAGAGAAGTATATGAGGCAATAAGCTGGACAGCCCATGGTAGCAGCTCCAGTGTTAACCCGCCCCGTCCCGTCGATGTATGGGTACGGTGCAACATATTGCATTTGTCAGTCCCGGCGATGTACTGGTATGTCGTGCAATTGCAAGGTCCCTAATTTGCACAATTTTCAATTTTCGCACGTGATTTTTCGTACGTGTACACGGGACACCTTCCTCTATTCCTCTACAAGATGCCAAGCAGGAACAATGCCTTACACAGCATAACCTACCCCCTCCCCCACTCACGCCATTGTCTCGGCAATTCACCTGTTACCAGTGACCTGGCCAGTAAAGATATTCAGGGCCAGAGTGATTCCCCAATCGATGACAATGTGGAGGACAAAGTTTACATAGCATTAGAAGAAGAAACAGTCAGATATAATTATCAGGTAATGTTGCAAAAGGTCAGGTATGGTGATTAGTTAGTGAGTGAAACAATGCTTATAATGCCTATATTACTGCTTGAAAACCAATATACTCTCATACTACATATAAATTCGTACCAAGTAAATAAATAAATACCGTTTATGAGTTGTGTGAAATAGTTACCCTCCCATAGAACTCGTTTTCTTTGGTGCCAGCCTGTTAGAAAACCCAGTCAGGTAAGGAGGTACTCGTACCTGGATCGAGTATTTTAAACCTCAGGTGAGCGTTTTCTCTATGAATTTTCGATGTTTCTCACCAAAAGCGGAGGTTTTAGCCATAAAAATTTTTTTAGAAAATACCTCGGGATTGGGGGATGTCGGAGGTGCGGAAAACCTCGGGACGTGACGGGTTAAAAGAATTTCATAAACACTATCTATCTATCTACTACCAGACGCCTTAATCCTTTATATGGAGTCGCCACAAACAAATCACCTCCAAGTCACTCTGTCCCCCGCCATTTCACTGCCCTGCTCCCAATTCACACACCCCTCTCTCATATACCTCTGCACTCCATCCCTCCATCTCATCCTTGGCCTTCCCCTCACTCTCTCCTCCTCCACCCCACTCACATACACTCTCTTCGTCAGTCTCTCACTCCATCCTCTCCACATGGCCAAACCACCTCATTGTGTTTCTCCTAACGCTTCCTATCACATCCACATGCACACCACAATGCTCCTTCACAACCTCATTTGTCAGTCAGTCTCCATGTGACTCCACAACTCCTCTCAAATAACTCATTTCCACTGCTCTCACTCTTGACTTGTGTCCCTCCAACAACGGCCAAGCTTCACTTCCATACGTTAGAGTTGGTATCACAATAATGTCATGTAATAACTTTTTCACTTCCATGCTCACTTCCCTGTTTCTTATCACTGCCTTCAAGGAACCAACAACCTTTCTTCCTTGTTGTACCCTTTCAAGCACTTCACCCTCCAAACTTCCATCCTTACTTATCACACTACCCAAGTACTTAAACGTATTCACATTTTTCCATTTCCTTATCATCCAACCTCACTGGACATTCACTGACTTCACCTCTTTCGAAGACCATAACTTTACTCTTCCTTACATTCACCTTTAGATTCTGTTTCGTACACACTCTCCCAAACTCATCCACCAAGCCTTGCAGCTCCCCTTCGTCTTCACTTAACAACACCGTATCATCTGCAAACGACAGTACAGGGAATTTCCAAACACTGCCTTCTTTCACTAGGGCCACTCCAACATCCACCGCCCTACCTTGTATCTCTTATATAACCCCATCCATATACAGATTGAACAACCATGGAGACATGACACATCCCTATTTCAACCCATCCTTCAAGTAGAAAAACTCACTCAGTTCACTATCCACACACTCTGCAGCCTTAGCACCCTCATACATACTCTTCACAGCATTCAACAACTTCCCATCTACTCCATATATTCTTAATACTTTCCACAATCCTTGTCTATCCACCCTGCCATATGCTTTCTCCAAATCCACGAAGGCCACAAACGACTTCTTTCCCTTCTCTAGAAACTTTTCCACGAAAGATCTAAGAATAAAATTCTGATCTACACACCCTCTTCCCTTCCTAAAACCTCCCTGTTCTTCTCCAACTAATTCCTCTGTTATTTCTCTAACTTTGTCAATAAGAATCCTACCGTACACTTTTCTTATTACACTAAGAAGACAAATGCCCCTATGATTACCACACACTTCTTTTTCCCCTTTCCCTTTGTACAAGGGAATAATTATACCTGACTTCCAATCCTCCAGGACTCTATCTTCCTCCCAGGCCAATCTGCACATCTTCCACATCCATTCTACTACCATCTCTTCCCCATGCTTCAGCATTTCACCACACACTTCATCAATTCCTGGAGCTTTCCCCATTTTAACTTTCTTCATTGCTTCCATAACTTCCATCCTACCGATTTCTTCCTGTCTTCTCACCTCCCTCCTTCTCCCAGCCATTCTCCAGCCAATTATACTCGCATTACTTTCATTCTCTATGTTCAACAATTCCTTAAATTGTTCTCTCCATCTGCTCACTTTTTCTCCCTTCTCAACCAATAATCTACCATTTTTATCTTTCACTCCCCTACTAACTTCATTGCCACCCTGTATGACTCTCTTTACCTATTTCCAGTACATTTTCTTACATTCCCTCCACTTGATGCTCAAGTTCCTTCTACTGTATATTCCTCATCCACTCTCTTCTTACTCTCTTACTAATCTTTTCACCTCTCTCATCTTTTCTACATATAACTCTCTCTTCTGTCTCTCAACTTCTTCCACGCCCCTATTGATCATCCATTCATAATATGCTTTTTTCTTTTGTGCCACAACCTTTTCACCTCTTCATTCCACCGTGCTGTTCTTTGCACCCCCTTTCGTCTTCTCTTCTCTTCACCCCACACACCCCCTCATATGCTGCACATATTTCTTCTGTGGACGTAAAAACTGTTTGTATACTATGTCATAATAAATAGGGAGTTTGATCCATAGGTAGAGGATGGAAAGGTAAAGGGATATATATATATATAATATTTTGTCACTATACGAATAGTAAGTGCGCCAGAGACATTATAATCAAGTTAACATTCGCGATACTGCAAACTCAGCGATGTTTTACAACCTCTAAATACAAGCAGTGTCTTGGAAATGCATCATATGCCCATCTTAAGACATACCTGTAGGCTACGGAAATGGTGAAATGTAGCATCTTACTCAAGACAGATTTGAAACGTTGCATACTAGCAACATGATACCAACCTACCCTAGCAGCTTTAGCAGCCAACAAGTTGAGAATTGGTAATGCTGGGTGAAGATCAAAATGTCGCCAATGACGAGATCAGCTGTCCAAACAATGATATCCCTCCGTTCCCCATAACGCGAACCCCCACCTCCTTCTCTTGCCCAAGCTCGTGATGGCTGTCGAGTTTTATAAGCACAACATGTGGGCTTCGGGTATTGGGTTACACCCGTACTGAAGCCAACCGTTCGGTTTCGGTTTTTAATGATTCAAATTAATATTTCGTTTCACAGCATTATACATGTAATAAGAACCACCGTAGAAATACACACACCAAAAAACAAAACAGAAGACAGGGCGTGTGTGTGTGTGTGCCCCTCAGGATCCCCCAGGTCCAAGCTCACCCCCCACCGACCTAGCTAATGTTTGCCCCGGCCTCCACTATAGGTGGAGGAAATCTTAAAACAAACGAACGAACGTTGTAGAAAATAGAAATTTCGCTTTTTTCATTATTTACCTGTCATGACTAGAAATTTTAGTACATCAGCATTGTCGCGATCTCTGCACAAAGATAAAAAGCTCCGAATGCCAGCATTATACAGCAATCAGAGTCGTGTACTGTATTTGCATGATGATACTTGATTTCCGTGCATCTTATTTTCCTTATTACCCTTAATTTTGTACAGCATTAAGAAGGACAAAACTAAACATTAGTGCAGGTGGTCTGGGAGTGCTTTAAAATAAATGCAAAATATTGTACGGAAGATCATTTTACTCCTCGTTATGTATGTTTCATAATTTGATATCCATCATCCGACTGCACCTAAAACTCATGCATGAATCAATCTTTAAGGCCATACAAGGATTCAGTGACAAGGTATAGTAAACAGTGTGAATCTCTGTAGTTATAACACCCTGGTGAAATGGGGAGAGAAACGAAAGGGGAGGTGTTGATAGCCGGCAAAATTTTTTTAACCGTCCATGATGATATTCTCTGTTAATTATAGCATTTTTATCTCATTAACGACAAATCTCCGGATTACAAAGCACAGAGATAATTTTACTTCTCATCATTGGATCAGATAACTAAGAGCAACTGTCGGTTATATTATATATATATATATATATATATATATATATATATATATATATATATATATATATATATATATACTGTATATATATATATATAAAGTAATGTTCAACATTAACCATTTTTTCTGACCCATTTTAAATTCTTCAATCAAACTTTTTTTTAAAGCACCATTTTAATCAAAGTTTAATTGTATTTTCAAACTATTTTCTGTGCCCTTTTAAACTTTTTTAAAACTTAATCAATCTTTTGAGCTGTATGGAATAGAAGATATAAAATACCATATTTTAGTGTATAAATATACTATTACACTTTATCATGCTCGCATTCCTTACACTCCTTTGCAACGCTGGTTCATAGTAAATTACAACCACTATACATGTAGGAAAATAGGTATTCTCTTGAACTGGGCCAAGGAGAATTTAATCTGCCCACGAAAAAGTTGCTGAGTTTCAGGAGCAACAAAAGTTCAAGCAAGTCATCATTCAGCGCTTTGCAGTGTCCTAGTACAAGACCAGCAGTGCTGGACAGTCTTTCTGTGGGGATGCTTGATGCCAGGACAGCATTCTTCTGGATGTAGTGCGTTTTCAGGTGCCGATACTGCTCCTCTTGTAAGATACTGATCGAGCTTTGGGAGTCATTCAGGTAGGACTCTACCATGTCCGAGCTGTCAGTTGTTTTCACGATGATGTCGAAGAAATCGTCCCCTCTGCATTGCCAAAAATCCAGTCTCCCTCACCATTGCTGCCAACTACTGTCTCTTGATGTCCCAGATTTGCAATCTGATATGATCTGTGATTTGTGTTGCTGAAGCCTCATCTATCTCGAACAGCAGTTTAAAGCGAGGAGTGAGCACTGTGGCCATCCTTAATTCAGTGTTTTTGTATTTCTCAAAACGAACCTCCAGTCTTTGCAGCAGGTGATCACGCAGGCCACACAAGTGATGTAGCTCCAGTCTGTGCAATTTGTTAGTCACCGTCGATATCATCGGTAACAGATAGCCCACTGCTACAGTACATCATCATGTTGGAGGATACCTAGCACCCTCGAAACTGGATCATAGAGGCTGATATATTCTTCCATCGCTTCAAAATGTGCTGCAGAAAAACTTGGCAGTTTCTCCTGGTGGAGGAATGTATTCACTTTAGAACCTGCTCATTTGAGACTTTTTATGGCATCAAACATTGAGTTCCATCTTGTTTCATTTTTCTGTACCAAACAGAAACCAAATATCTCATGCATACAGTCAGCTGTGCTGGTAGATCTGCTAATGCTTTCCCATAGCACATCAGCAGTGCCAATCATACATCAGTACAACTTTTTAGCCAGATCCTGTGAAGTAGTGACATATTTGCTTGTGTCAGTATCAGCTACACGGTTTAACGTGTGCAAAGCACGCTGAACATGAGTGGGACGTGATACACTGGCAGTGTAGTCTTCGCCACAAGCAGTGAGCATTGCATCAACATCCACACTCTCCACTAAGATTTGTATCGAGCACCGCCTTATGTACTTCAACCAGCCCGTTGTTGACCGCTTTAACAACATTAGCACCATTCTCTGTGATGATATACTTGACATGGTCAGATAATCCAAAATCATAATGAATGGACAATATCTCGGTTGCTGTCTTGTTGTATGTGTGGCTGCCCTTCAGCCACTTACAGCACAGAGCCCTTGACTCTCATTCCAGAGTTGATGAGTCGATCCAGTGCAATGTTGTTCCTAAATAGGAATGGTTTCTCACTGTCCATACATCCAATGTAGTACAGACAGTGACATCTGGAAGATCTCTGAACTGGCCTTTCAACTTGGATATCAGAACCTCCTTTGCTTTCCAACTAGGCATAATAAGGTTGAGTTGGAGAGAGGTTGTGTACTATATAAAGACAGATTTCCATGCAGCTGATGGAGTGCACACCTTCGACGATATCTCAACAAAGCAATCTGTGGTGCTGGAGTTGGTTGATGATGCTGAAGATGGGAACTGAGGCCTTAATCCCATAGGCTTCCAACCTTGTGTGTTGAGTTGGTTCGCTTTCTCCGCTGCACAATCCTTGACGTTTTACCTTCAGTTGTTTGTCATATTGCTTTTTGAGACAGCAACAGTTTTTGCCTTATTCGAATATGGCATATTCCTTGGGGTGAAACAATCTGGCATGATCGCTGAAATACATTGTTGAAGCCCTTAACCCCTTAACCGTGGGCTTGTTTTCTCTATCTTGCGTGTCCCGCGGGCATATTCGGGCTCCAACAGACTCTCAAAAATCAATTATTAGTCCAAGAATATTAAAATTACATATGCTTATGGCACATACCTTCAGCTTTCTCCTGGGATGTTTGTTGAGCCTTCTTCGAGTACCGTAGGACTTGTGGAGACCTCTGAAGTTGGGTAACGAAGTCTCCACTTTACACTTCCCGACAACCCGTAATATGATTACCACAGCCAGATATTATTTCTAGAAACACTATTCTTTGATTATCAAGTAGTTTGGAATCCATACTCAAAAGAAAAAAAAAAAAAAAAAAAACTGTAAAAGCAATGAAAATTATGAGCTGACCTTCCCACTTGCGCTAGTTCGCTGTTGGTATTCTGTCATTTATTATTCAAACAAACACTCATCCTTTATATTCCTATTATTATATAACACTTATATAAATCTGCAGTCTTTATCCATAAGTTTCCTTCAGTAGTATTAGTTTATTGTCACTGAAGTCATTCAGTTTTTCTTTCAGTAAAATACGTAGAGAGCCACAGATTCACTTTCACTGTTATAACCTCAAGTATTTGTACTCATATTCTTATATTACTAATTATTTACATTTCTATTTACGTTTTATATTGTATTTTCAATATTTACACTTCTATTATACTTACACTGTGTTATTCACTGTCACTTGCAGTAACATAAAACTATATTACACTGTTCAGTCATATGTACAGTCACGTGTACTAATTTCTGCTCAGGGGTTATCCCTTCCTTCCCCCCTCTACCCTGGACAGAGGGAAGGGGGGAACCGCGAACAAGTCTACCCCGCCTTCTGCCCCCAACTCCCCCACCCTCCACCTCCAGCTGCCAGTTACTGATTAGACGCAAATTTTCTCATGACCTGTAAACATGACTAAACTGTCGTCGCACACGCTTTCAACGGCCAAGATTTGGACTATATTTTTAGAATAAATTATTACCGTATTGAACTGCATTCTCAAATTGAAAATATTCACCGTCATTGTAATCCAGTGTCGTCTGCTGCACAATTCTGGGTTCCAGTGCTTACCTTTTCACCTTCCACAGCTCTCTCTCTCTCTCTCTCTCTCTCTCTCTCTCTCTCTCTCTCACTGAATTTACTTTTCCCACTCACTCTTTCTTTTTAAATTTATATAACTTTCCCTTTGCTTCTCTCCCTCTCTCCCCCTTCTCTCTCGTTCTTTGTCTTAAGTCTTCCCCGCCTCTCACCCCTCCCCTCCCCCCACCTTAGGCCTGATCAGCAGTCAGTTATACCGTCACTGCTCCTTCGTATATCGTGTGCAGGAAACATTTATCACACACACTTAGGTCAGATGTATGGAAAGCTCATTTTTTTTTTCTATAATTGTATTTCTCATTATGTGCCAAGTTCAAATAGAGAACACCAGACCAATATTCGTAATTTTTATTAGAGTGACCGTTCCACTTCACATAGCTGGGTAGCTGGGCTTATAAACTGCACACACACACACACACACACACACACACACACACACACGACTTAAATTTTGCACTGACAGCGTGGCGACTACAAATATAGTCATTCTAACAACTGGATCTGCTGGCTGCAAACCTTCCCTGTCCCAGTCAAACTCCTCATTCAATAACCGGTTATTGAATGAGGAGTTTGACTGGGACAGGGAAGGTTTGGAGCCAGCAGATCCAGTTGTTAGAATGACTATATTTGTAGTCGCCACGCTGTCAGTGCAAAATTTAAGTCGTGTGTGTGTGTGTGTGTGTGTGTGTGTGTGTGTGTGTGTGTGTGCAGTTAATAAGCCCAGCTTGTGGAACGGTCACTCTAATAAAAATTACGAATATTGGTCTGGTGTTCTCTATTTGAACTTGGCACATAATGAGAAATACAATTATATATATATAAAAAAAAAAAATTAGCTTTCCATACATCTGACCTAAGTGTGTGATAAATCTTGCCTGCACACGTTATACGAAGGAGCGGTGGCGGTATAACTGACTGCTTATCAGGCCTAAGGTGGGGGGAGGAGAGGGGTGAGAGGCGGGAAAGACTTAAGACAAAGAATGAGAGAGAAGGGGGAGAGGGGGAGAGAAGCAAAGAGAAAGTTATATAAATTTAAAAAGAAAGAGTGAGTGGAAAAAGTAAATTCAGAGAGAGAGAGAGAGAGAGAGAGAGAGAGAGAGAGAGAGAGAGCTGGGGGAAGTGAAAAGGTAAGCGCTGGAACGGACGACACTGGATTACAATGATGGTGAATATTTTCGATTTGAGAATGCAGTTCAATACGGTAATAATTTATTCTAAAAATATAGTCCAAATCTTGGCCGTTGAAAGCGTGTGCGACGACAGTTTAGTCATGTTTACAGGTCATGAGAAAATTTGCGTCTAATCAGTAACTGGCAGCTGGAGGTGGAGGGTGGGGGAGTTGGGGGCAGAAGGCGGGGTAGACTTGTTCGCGATTCCCCACTTCCCTCTGTCCAGGGTAGAGGGGGGAAGGAAGGGGTAACCCCTGATCAGAAATTAGTACGCGTGACTGTACATCCATTAGTTCACGTTCCACTACAGAGTCGATTAGTCCTTTCCTGCTTCCCACACGAGTTTTTCTGGGGGTAGAGGTCATGGGGCCCTTTGCAATGGGCACAGAAGCGGCGGAAATGGCGGGGCGCGAGTGCGACATGCTTTGACCACAGAGGAAGACAAGGAACTGAATGGTGCGGCTTATCTGAGAAGGCAAGGGTTGACAGTGACAATGGGGCTGACAGCTGCTAACTTACATGCTAAGAAATTATTGGTAGGAAATCTCGGCAATACATAAAGAAATAGGTAGTTCCAGGTGAATGTAAATGTCACTTAGGCTTCTCCCTTCCTTTCTTATATATATTTTTATTATGGAAATAGATTACACGACATAATTCAAGGGGAAAATTACCGTGGGAATTTAGCAAACGAGTGCATGTGAGGTGTTGTCAGGTGATAGTTAGCCAATTCCAGGTGTATACCACTATCACTTACTTTATTTCTTTTGGGTATATATTATTTTGTATAAGTATTGGGCATAGGGCTTATTTCAATGGATGAAATCAGTGGAAAAATCCAGGGGAGATTTGCTTTAGCGTAGTGCGGCAGGGCAGGGGATAGGAAAGGGTAAAGGAGGTGAGGTAGGGAGGGGTGAGAGGGTACTGGAGGGGAGGTAGGGAGGGGAGTCAAGAACGGGGTAAAATGGCTGAATTGTCAACAATGGATGGGAGTACAGATGAGATTAGGAATGCTGACTATTGGTGGACAGTAGCAGTACATGCTAAAAAATTATTAGTAGGAAATCTCGAAAATACAGAAAAAAGTAGGTAGTTCCAGGTGAATGTAAATGTCACTTAGGCTTCTCCCTTCCTTTCTTATATATATATTTTTATTACGAGAAAAGATTATACAGCATATTTCAAAGGGGAAATTTCTGTGGGAAATTAGCGAAGGACTGCATGTGAGGTGTTGTCAGGGGATAATTAGCCAAATCAAGATGTATAGCACTATCACTTACCTTATTTCTTTTTGGTATATATTATTTTGTATAAGAATAGGGCATAGGGCATATTTCAATTAATGAAATCAGTGGATAACTCTGGGGGAAATTTGCTTTAGCGCTGCGCAGCCAGGGAGGCGAGAGGAGAGGGTAATGGAGGGGAGGTAGGGAGGGGAGTCAGGAATGGGGAAAAATGGCCAAATTGACAACAATGGATGGGAGTACAGATGAGATTTGGAGTGCTAACTAGTGTTGGACATTGGCAGTACTGATAGATGATACAAGCCACCACTTGTAAGCCCGTGAGAATTCAAAATAACACAGAATCACAAAAGTGACGCCCTGCGGTTAAGGGGTTAATCACCTTACACGTTTTGCAAAGTTTACAATGACCATGTGCGTTTTCTCTCATCCTACGCTTTCCACGCTCATTTTGGCATCATCTAACTCAATATGTGCCTGAAGCCCTCTCTCATACTATTTCTTATCATTAACAGTGCCCAAAATCTCGCCAGTAGAAGGACCTGCTTCCATGGTATCAATATCATCTGCATCCATACTCATCTCGTGAAAATACAAAACTTTGTATGTATTTAAAATGATTTACAAATGCATTAAAATACAATTGACAAATTTGGTATTTATGCATTTAATCATGCATGTATTTGGTGCTCAGCTCTGCTATTAGTTTGCCAATATCATATCTAATTGTCTTCATGCAGTTACCTTTCTAGTACGTAGTGTATGGCATAATGTAGTATCTCCCACCTAGATAGATAGGTCTTATTTTAGGAAAGGTCCCACATTTCTCCCTTCTAAACCAAAATTATTTTTTAGATATTTCAGGATGAATAGATCAAATTTTGTTAAGTAACTTTCCATAGCAAATTTGTGGTTTTCAAGTTATTGAATATAATTTTTGTGATGAATGTACGATAATTCCATGATGATCGTACAATAACACCTGACGCCCGCGTTTCCCACGCGCCCCCTCCACACACTCCGCCCAGGCAGACTGTGACAGTTGAGTTCAAGATGGCAGTGTGTAATGGATGTAATGTTTCGTTTGCATTTGACCTTAGGTTAGGTTAGGTTAGGTTAGTTAGGTTTGGTTTGCCTGTTTTTATTTATTTATTTTTTAACCCCACATTTTCCACAATCTTCAGAGCCCTCCCCATTATCCAGGGGTCAAAATAGTCAGCTAGGGTCTGAGTCCAAAACCAGTGATTTGCGATGGAAATGAAGGTCAAATTCGAACGAATCACATCAAAAACCATTGGAAACACCAAGGTTGGATGAAAAATTCCTTCTGGGACCATTTCTGAAATTTTACAGATAGATAGATAGATCATATAGACATAGATATCGATATAGATACTATATACATATACAGACTGTGTGGGATAAATAAAAATTTGGTCTTCCTGACAATGCACTATAACTCACAGACTAACCTGTAATACAAAATCCTTATTAATACCCTAGGCCCTAGACTATGTGAACATCCGACATATTGCCATATTCTAAGAGGATTATGCCCAATCCATTTTTTTTATTATTTATAGTTGTATGGGATTAACGGTCAAGCATTTACCAAAGACTAGTCAGCATCACAGTAGGCCGACTAGGTTTTGAAGTATGCATAGACTTAGCCAACGGTAATTATGATGAAAAGATGTCAACTGTTTATTACTGTTTTCTTCAACAGTGAATCATCAACACATACAACTTTTACTCTATACACTTCTTTCGCAAATGAAAAACAAAAAAAAAAACTCTTATACCAGCCAAACCTAACCAACCTAACCTAACCTGCCCTAAAACTGAAAGTCATTTGCGACAGAAGGGTAGTGTAAAAGTCGCTTGTTTTGGCGATTTATGAAGGTTACAGTTGGAGAAAATGGTCATTACCATTTTAACACCTTTTCTTGATGAATACCTAGCCTACTTTGAATAACCTATCAATACATAGCTTAGTAAATTGCATAAGCTACTTAGGCTATCCAAACTGTATCATATGCATATACACTGGCCTGACAGGTAGCACCCTGAAAGCTAGTGGGCCTATAGTAGGACTCGCCTACGTTTGTGGCTGCGGTGTGGCCCGCACCTGTGTACAATGGTGCCACGTTTCCCCAACTTGCGATGTGAAACGGAAGCTATTTATGTACAAGGCAACACAAATACGATATATTCAGATGAATAAAACTTACACTTGTGTATTTTGATGGATGAATCAACAGTAATCTTATTATGCATAAAATATTTATACAGTAACACAGAAACATGGCATACATATTGTACAGTGTTGCTAAAAGAAATTGTAGTCACTTTTAATGTTTTTTAGCGTAGTTTTAGGGTGGGTAATAATATTACAGTTATGGATATAAGAGAATGAGCCTGAAAAAAGAAGAAATATGCCAATATCCAAAGTAAAAGAAATAATTCATATAATTCTTGTGAGTGGCAACACTGACACACCCAGTCTGGCCTAAGGTAAAGTACGTACCCCTCCGTAGACCCAAGGATAGCTTGTACAGGTGTTGCTAGGGAAAAATGCTCACATTTACTGGCTTTTACCGTAATTTTAAGGGCGAGGAATAATCACATTTATAATCATAAGCTAATATGTAGGACAAAATAGTAGGCATATGCCAATACTGAAGTAAAAAAAAAAAAATCATTATTCACTCGCGAGCGGCAACACTTCCACACCCAGTCGGTGGCCTTGACCTCAGAGGTGGTGTGGAAATGATGTCAGATTTACAATATATACAATATTATGTAAAAGAAAATATCCAAAATGTTTCTTGCAATAAAAGAGAGAGAGAGAGAGAGAGAGAGAGAGAGAGGGGGTGGTGGTGGTGGAGGCATTGTCAGGCTGAGAGAGAGATGGAGGAAGGGGAAAGAGAATGAATGAATGAAAATCAATCATGGTACTGCAATAACGGGTCATCTGTCGTCGTATACAAAAAATGATAAATATCACTAAATATAACAAAACCAAAATAACAAATGAAAGCACAATTATAAACAACTTATAAAAGAATCAAAAGTACTCAGGGTGGCTCACATCTCCCGCCAGGAGAGAGAGAGAGAGAGAGAGAGAGAAAGAGAGATAACGGTATAGAAAACGTGGCAACACTGTACACAGGTGCGGGCCACACCACAGCCGCAAACGTAGACGAGTCCTACTATAGTCCTATGCCTAACAGTTTCACAATCTTCAGTTATGATGCCTTCTACAATAATAGGGTTTCTCAAAGAGTCCTAATCTGCACTAACACTCAATCCCTCACTGTAACCATTAACCAATAATATACTTGTAAGCTTTAATTATACTTACGTACAGTACAGTTACATGGAGCGTGAAACACCTCTACCTCCCGGTTCAGTAGCCCCCCCCCCCTGCACTACGAGACACTCGCTCAGGGTTGCAAACTCCTCTGGGACATTTCCCATGGAAACCAGCCAAAAAAAGAGCCCCAAAATGTCGTCAAAGATACGCACATGTTTGATCGCATCCAGCCTCCAGTCCATTTTATTGAGTAATTGTGAAAAAAGATTTAGGCTATACGTTTTGTGAAACCGTCAGCCAACCTACTCATGTACACTACTGTCTCACCTGCACTGGCCTGCCAGATTCAATAATTTATTCAGTTATATCGACTCAGTTGATGTTCCGGTTACATTTTTGACATTCATTTTCGATAACTGAAAGCAATTTAGGGAGACACTGGAAACAGCCCAAAAACCACGAACCCACAACTGTCCAAATTTACTCACAGCAGGCTGTCAAAACGCCCAATTCCACGGGAAAACCGCGGAGTTGGCATCCCAGCGCTCGTTGTTCACGTGACATGAGGCAGTATCGAAGCAGGGTTGTCAGATGCCTCATTACTTATTTAGCATCTCTTCATAATATTTTTGGCATTTGGGGGGGGCAAAATATTTTTGGAAAATGGCAGTCTCTTTCTGTAGCTATCAAAAGGAGCACAATAAACTCTAATATGTACCATGAAATAGTCTTTCTTTTCATTATGTTGATTTATGGCTATTGGCCTTAATGTGGCCATTAAGCCAAACAGTTACAGTATACACACATACTGTATATACATACACATATATATATATATACACATACAGATGCACCCACAGTCCACAATAGGTACAAGATGAAGCAGAAGTAGGGCAGGCAGGCTGTTGCAACTAGATGGCTGAGGCTGGAGGGAGGCAGTGACAAAGAGGCAGTAGCAGAAAGACTGGGTACTACACCATCGAGGAACGGGATCCAGAGTCCGAGTCCGAGTCAGGACCAGCGGAAAGGTGGGACTTCACGACCCCGAGGGTGTAGGAGATGATACGACACTCCTCGGGGTCGGTAACAGCCTGGAGGGACCCCCGGTGCAGCTCGTTGAAGGAGAGCAAGGCTCGCCGGAAGTCCCCCTTAGTAAATTCCCGCTCGTCAGGCTCCTCCGGTGCCAGGTCCTTGTAATGGACCAGCTGGTCTTCGAAGATCTCAAGGCCCAGCTGTGGAAGTGAGGCAAAGTCGTCCCAAGAGATGTGCCATGACGAACGGGAAGGCTTGGGGCTCGCTGGTTCCTGGTCCTCTGGTGGTGGTGGTGGAGGCTTGAGGCTCGCTGGTGTCTGGTCCTCTGGTGGTGGAGGTGGTGGAGGTGCATAAGAAACAGGAGCTGCAACTTCAGATGGCGAAGAATGTGTGACATCCCCCACCTCCATGGGCACTTCTGAGAGAGGCTGAGAGGCAGACCGACGGGAGACTGCATGGCCCGACAGCTGTATCCTCGTTGGTGGAGTAGAGGGCTGCAGCTGCAGCACCCTCGGGACCAAGGAGGTGGGGGTCGCAGATGGCCCAGGATGACATCGAGCAGCCCTCCTCCCAGGCCTCCTCTGCACCACAGGTGTGGAGGAAAAAGACTCGGGGATAGAGATGGCAGGGAGCCCATTGGCCTGGAAGATGACGGGCAGGCATTGGGCAAAAACTGCCAGATCTCCCCCCGAAAAAGCCTTGGCAACCTCCACACACATGGCTATGATGGTAGAGGCAGAGGAGGTAGGAAAGGAGGCAGGAGCAGCAGGTGGAAGCTGACGACGATGTCTACGACAGGGGAGGGCGTGGAGAGAGCCCTGCACTGCCTGACCTGCAGGGCCGGTGACGAAAGCAGCTGCAGGGCCCTTAGCACCCTCATCCACCACAAACTCCACCACCTCGCCAGCAGCAACTGAAGGCACAGGGTGGGCAGAGTTGGGGGCCACGATGGAGGAGCGGTGGAGGAACACTTCTACCCCTGAATCACGGCGAATCAGGAAGCCGTAGCCCTTCCGAACGTTGTACCATTTCACGTGCCCCACAACCTTGGCTGCCATGGTGGATGTTCTCTGCCGTCATCCCTGTGGGCAGCAAGAATTTAACAAAAGACGGAACACAAAACGTAACATACTTGGCGGTAACTTTGGTGCCATGAAATATACATGCTTCATTGAAAACGCATGCACGCACATGCGCGGCCGCAGCACACACACACACACACACACACACACACACACACACACATACACACACACACACACACACACACACACACACACACACACACACACAGCAAAAAAAGTTTAAAAACTGGTGAAAATTTCAGACTTCCAGAATCAAATACAAGTTTAATCAAATTTTTTCCCCCGTACTGTTTTAATCGTTTTCCAATCAAACTTTCTGAAAAACCATTTTAAACGTTTTAAATGTTTAAACGATTAAACATTCCTGTATATATATATATATATATATATATATAGATAGATAGATAGATAGATTTGAATGGTGAGTTGCTTGAGAAGGTAGAGTATTTTAAGTATTTAGGGTCACATGTTGCTGTAGATGGAAGAATAGATGCAGAAGTTAAGTTCAGAATGAATGAATTAGGAAAGGTGCTGGGAGGAATGAAAAAAGTGTATAGATGTCGTTCGCTTGGAATGGATGTAAAGAGAAGGCTGTATGAGGGTGTTGTGGTACCGACTGCATTATATGGGGCTGAAACATGGAATATGGGTGTAGCAGAGAGGAAAAGTTCGAATGTAATGGAGATCAGGTGTCTGAGGTGTATGTGTGGAGTGACGCGTATGGATCGAGTGAGAAATGATGAAGTGCGAAGGAGAACTGGAGTTGTTCGGCAGATGGCTGATCGAGTTGAGCAGAGGGTGTTGCGATGGTTTGGGCATATGGAGAGAATGCATAATGAGCGATTGGTGAAAAAGATAACTAGATCTGATGTAAGAGGTGTAAGGCTGAGCGGGAGACCACAAATAGGATGGATGGACAGTGTGAAGAGAGCGTTGGATGCAAGAGGGATGTCTGTTGAGCCAGGAAGAGTGGCTGTGCGTAACAGAAATAAATGGAGAGAAATTGTGAATGAATAAATGATGACAGCCCTGAGGGGATATTCTCCCACATTTGGTCTGATCAGCTAATCAGGTCAGGTGCGGGTAAGGGGATGGGTCTATTATGATGTGGCAGGGGTAAACTAGCTCTGCTGTCGGGCCCTGCTGTGGATGTCACTGATTGCACTGCGCAGTTGACCCTTGTGCAGTGCGGTGTGGTGAGGATCTGTCCCTTCTCCCCTTTGGGGCTAAGATGCAAATGAATGTGTTTGAATGGACGAGTAAATGGGGAGTGTGTCGTCCTGTCTCGGCTACCTCCCTTTCCTTGGGGGAAGCAGCCTAGCTATATATATATATATATGGAGCCTCTGTGGCACAGTGGTAGAGTGTGCGTTTCGTACACGGGTGAGCCAGTTCGCGCCCCGCCAGGGTAATAAACTTTGGGAGTGTTCACCCGGCCACGTACTATATTGGCGGACACCAGGGGTGCTGTGGTTGAACCAGTGTCGCTTACTATAAAGTATGCTTGCACCCAGTCGGATTGTGCGGGCCGATTACACTTGATTCACAGACTACACACACATCCAAAGCCACTCCAACACGACAGTTACACTAACAAGCACCTCTCACTCTATAAACAATCTCTACTAGACAGCCTAAGCCACTTGGTAGAGATACATTGGCTGTATCGTCCCGATTTCTGTCGCGATAGGCTGGTCCTGCAGTGGATACTCAAACGGCTGCTGCTGCTGCTGCTGATGATGATATCTATCTATCTATCTATCTATCTATCTATCTATCTATCTATATATATATATATATATATATATATATATATATATATATATATATATATATATATATATATATATGTGTGTGTGTGTGTGTGTGTGTGTGTAGAGAGAGAGTGAGAGACACACACACACACACACACATTGGAACTGTCTCCCTCTGTCTATATTTCCTGTATCCTGTGATCTCCAGTCTTTCAAACGCAGTGTGTCCAGGCATATCGAAATGATCGGATCTTGAATTTGGCTCTCTATTTTGTTTTTATCTTGGAATGAACAATAATCGGAATGCGAGAGAGATCTAGGAGTTATGATTAGTAACGACCTTAAACCTAGGCAACAGTGCATTAATGCGAGAAATAAAGCAAATAGGGTCCTAGGATTTATTTCGAGAAGCGTGAGCAATAGATCATCTAAAGTAATACTGAAACTTTATCTAGCATTAGTAAGGCCACATTTAGACTACGCAGTACAATTTTGGTGTCCTTACTATAGAATGGATATTAATTCGTTAGAAAATGTACAGAGAAGAATGACTAAAATGATACATGACGTCCGGAACCTGTCATATGAAGACAGACTGAGAAGACTAAGTCTGCATTCGCTAGAGAGGCGTAGAGTAAGGGGAGACTTAATTGAGGTTTTTAAGTGGATGAATGGTATAAATAAGTGAGATATTAGCAAGGTACTTAAAGTGAGCATACAGGATAGAACTAGAAATAATGGTTTCAAACTAGAAAAATTCCGTTTCAGAAAGGAAATCGGTAGAAATTGGTTTGGTAATAGAGTAGTAGACGAATGGAATAAGCTACCTAGTAAAGTAGTTGCTGCCTCTTCCATTGAGAGTTTCAAGCATAGGCTAGATAAGCATATGACAAATAAGGGGTGGATATAGAATAAAGAAAATATTATAACCAATACTAATTAAAAAATAAATTTTCTTTTCAGGTTACACTATGATAGTCTCTATTCTCCTTTCACACTTTCCTGTAAAATGTCCACGCCAGTTTTTCTATACGGCGTGGTGTTCTTTCTGACTTTTTCCTGCCGGCTTCGGCTGGAGGGTTTGGAGGGCGGGGGAGAGCCTTCTTCTTTGCTATCCTTATCTCATTCTAGTAGTTCAGTTACTCTTCTAGGAGCTGCCTAGCATGGGCCAACCGGCCTACTGCAGTTATCCTCTCTTCTTATGTTCTTATGTTCTTATGTTAATTGCTGGCTCGCGGCCTTTGGTTCCTTCTTCGTCACACACACACACACACACACACACACACACACACACACACACACACACACACACACACACACACACACACACACACACACACACACACACACACACACACACACATATATATATATATATATATATATATATATATATATATATATAAATATATATATATATATGCAGAAACTTCACTTCAGCGTGGAGACATATATGCAAAATAACCACAGAAGAAATGAAAGGAGCGACAGCGAGTACTTTCGTATATTACATCTTCAGCCAGAGTGATACAGAAACGTAAAGGGAAGAGGTCTTATATGTACACCCGCAGCAGGGAGTGGCACACAGAGCAAAAGATGACCAGAATTAAAACTGATCGATACACAGAACAATATTTTTCCTTAGGGATGCACCTGATAGAAGGGGTAAATACTGCGACTGAACTCGTGCACACCTGCAGCAGGGAGTGGCACACAGAAACAAAGGATGACCTGAATTAAAAGTGAGAGATGCGCAGCATAAGAGGTACCTGACTTTTTTTTCCTTAGGGATGCACCTGACAAAAGGTGGTAATACTGCGGCTTAAGACCTACTGTACAGGCTTAATGCTAGGTGTATCCCACACAGGTGTTACTGTACTACCAAGGAACAATCAATTGTTAGTCCGGGGGGTACTGCACTATTTATTCAGTTAACAACTTATCACCCTTAAAATGACCATAGCTCATGTTTACATTCTTTTCATATGTGCCAGAAATGAGGTAAGATTCCATCACATTTCTCTACCAAAGCTTTTTGATGTTGCTAGAATCTTAAAGCCTACCAAGCAAATTTGGTGATCACTGGATGCTTTGTGCTGAAATAAACCACAACTCTGTTGGGCTGTCCTTACACTGTATTTATGTTGTGGGATCCTAGTTTCCAAATCTTTTCCAGATTGTCTATCTATCTATCTATTGCCAGACGCCTCAATCCCGTTTGGGGTGGCCACAAACAAATCGCCTCCAAGTCGCCCTGTCCCCCGCCATTTCACTACCCTGCTCCCAACTCACACCCCCCTCTCTCATATACCTCTCCACCCCATCCCTCCATCTCATCCTCGGTCTCCCCCTCCCTCTTCCACCCTCCACCTCGCTCACATACACTCTCTTCGTCAGTCTTTCACCCTCCATCCTCTCCACATGGCCAAACCACCTCAGTGTGTTCCTCACAACGCTTCCTATCACATCCACATCAACACCACAACGCTCCTTTATATCCTCATTCGTCAGCCTGTCTCTCCACGTGACTCCACAAGCTCCTCTTAAATAACTCATTTCCACTGCTCTCACTCTTGACTTGTGTCCTTCCAACAACGTCCAAGCTTCACTTCCGTACGTTAGAGTTGGTATCACAATACTGTCATGTAGTAACTTTTTTACTTCCATGCTCACTTCCCTGTTTCTTATCACTGCTTTCAAGGAACCAGCAACCTTTCTTCCCTGCTGTACCCTTTCAAGCACTTCACCCTCCAAACCTCCATCCTTACTCATCACACTACCCAAATACTTAAACGTACTCACATTTTCCAATTCCTCACCATCCAACCTCGCTATACATTCACTGACTTCACCTCTCTCAAAGACCATCACTTTACTCTTCCCTACATTCACCTTTAGGTTCCGTTTCTTACACACTCTCTCAAACTCATCCACCAAGCCTTGCAGCTCCCCTTCATCTTCACTCAACAACACAGTATCATCTGCAAACAACAGTACAGGGAGTTTCCAAACACTATCCTCTCTCACCAGGGCCACTCCAACATCCACTACCCTACCTTGTACCTCTTTTATTACCCCATCCATGTACAGATTGAACAACCATGGAGACATGACACATCCCTGTTTCAAACCAACTTTCAAAGAGAAAAATTCACTTAGTTCACCATCCACACGCACTGCAGCCTTAGCACCATCATACATACTCTTCACAGCATTCAACAACTTCCCATCTACTCCATATATTCTTAACACTTTCCACAATCCTTGTCTATCCACCCTGTCATATGCTTTTTCCAAATCCATGAAAGCCGCATACAACTTCTTTCCCTTCTCTAGAAACTTTTCCACTAAAGATCTAAGAATGAATATCTGATCTACACAACCTCTTCCCTTCCTAAAGCCTCCCTGTTCTTCTCCAACTAATTTCTCTGTTCTTTCTCTAACTCTGTCTATAAGTATCCTACCATACACTTTTCCTATTATACTAAGAAGACAAATGCCCCTATGATTACCACACACTTCTTTTTCCCCTTTTCCTTTGTACAAGGGAATAATTATACCTGACTTCCAATCCTCCGGGACTCTACCTTCCTCCCAGGCCAATCTGCACATCTTCCACATCCATTCTACTACTATCTCTCCCCCATGCTTCAGCATCTCACCACACACTCCATCAATTCCTGGGGCTTTCCCCGATTTAACTTTCTTCATTGCTTCCACAACCTCTATCCTACTGATTTCTACCTGTCTTCTCACCTCCCTCCTTCTCCCAGCCATTCCCCAGCCACTTATACTCGCATTACTTCCATCCTCTACGTTCAACAATTCCTTGAAGTGTTCTCTCCATCTGCTCACTTTTTCTCCCTTCTCCACTAGTAATCTACCATGTTTATCTTTCACTCCCCTGCTAACTTCACTTCCACCCTGTCTTACTCTTTTCACTTCTCTCCAGAACATTTTCTTACAGTCCCTCCACTTTACACTCAAATTCCTTCCAAATTCCTGATCCACTCTCTTCTTACTCTCTCTTACTAATCTTTTCACCTCTCTCTTCCTTTCCACATATAACTCTCTCTTCTGCCTCTCAACTTCTTCCACGCCCCTATTTCTCATCCATTCATTGTATGCTTTCTTCTTTTGTGCCACAGCCTGTTTCACCTCTTCAGTCCACCACGCTGTTCCTTGCACCCCCCTCCGTCTTCTCTTCCTTCCACACACCACATCACATGCTGCACATATTTCTTCTGTAAATATCTTACACACACCTTCCACGTCTCCCATCTGCTCCAATTCATATTTGCCCAATCGTTCCTAGAAATAATGGTTTCAAACTAGAAAAATTCCGTTTCAGAAAGGAAATCGGTAGAAATTGGTTTGGTAATAGAGTAGTAGACGAATGGAATAAGCTACCTAGTAAAGTAGTTGCTGCCTCTTCCATTGAGAGTTTCAAGCATAGGCTAGATAAGCATATGACAAATAAGGGGTGGATATAGAATAAAGAAAATATTATAACCACTTACAATTACAGCTTTTACACGAGATTTTGTAAACAACGCCTGAATTACTATACGGGCTGTTCTTGATGAGGATTTTCTTGATGGTGTTCTCATATTTGAATACTACTTGTACATTAAGTTACTTCAGTATGTGAACAGCGTCAAGAAAATTTACATTGAAGGAGAGGACAAGGGTTCTTTAAATATTCTGGCGATCTGGCTTAGTGGATTTCCCTTCAAGAAATCGTTTCTTGGCTGTATTGTGGCACTGAGTTAGTAAACTTGGTGGATATTTTAGCTTCTCTCCAATGCTCTGAATCATTTTTAGTTCATCTAAATATTCTGGGTCTGAAATTCTATATGCTCTCAAGTACATGGGTATGAACACAGATCTTTTTACAGCAATGTGATGTGATCCAACTGAAAAACAAAGTAGAAATTAATGCTAGAATCAGACAACATAAGTATAGTGTTAGCACAGGACAAACATCCAATGCTTTACTTGTACTGTACATATGAAAGATGAGAATCACTGTATAGATTGGGTTAATGCCTCTTCAAGTTTGTCTTGCAAATCTGCTGTTAACTGGACTTCATTGAATCCAGTGTAATCAAGAACACAGAGTTCGATAATATGAACCTGAGCAATGGGATGTACTGTACAAGTTAGATAAGTTCATCGCAGAGAAAATATGTAGCTTAGTTAAGATCACTTAGTATGATCTCGTTTGTATATTTTTTTCTCCCCTTACTATAGGGGTATCTATGCATATGCGAGTCTGCTTGAAAAGAACGGGTTACACTGTACGGTTATTTGATAATATAGGTTTTGTCTATGTATATTTGCGCTCATTTATATATGTATACGTTTGTATGAGCTTATGTAGGTAGGTATGTAGCTGAGTTCATATACATATAGAGTTTATGACTGGGTAAGTATTTATTTGTTTGTTAGTTTTTTTTACATGATTCAATGTTCATCTAACTATATTTCACATGCATATGTTTAATGTCATTATTCATATGTGCAGTTGTTCATTAAGCATGACTGTATTTGATTAATTCGCAAAATTATAAGAGAGAGAGAGAGAGAGAGAGAGAGAGAGAGAGAGAGAGAGAGAGAGAGAGAGAGAGAGAGAAAGTTGGGTAGGTCAATAAGCCCATGCTTGATAATCCCCGTCCCACACCTTGATAATTTTTTAAGAACTTAATGCTACGTCACTCCTCAGTGATACTTACCGTACGGTATATAATTCATTATCCGTAAGTGTGTAAATCAAGAATTCTCTTTTATGTATGTCTATCTATCTATTGCCAGACGCCTTAATCCCTTATACGAGATGGCCACAAACAAATCGCCTCCACGTCATCCTGTCCCCCGCCATTTCATTGCCCTGCTCCCAGTTCACACACACCCTCTCTCATATATCTCTCCACTCCATCCTTCCATCACATCCTTGGCCTCCCCATCCCTCTCTCCCCCTCCACCTCACTCACACTCTCCTCGTCAGTCTCTCACTCTCCATCCTCTCCACATGGCCAAACCACCTCAGTGTGTTTCTCCTAATGCTTCTTATCACATCCATATCCACACCACAACGCTCTTTCACATCCTTATTTGTCAGTATTTCTCTCCATGTGACTCCACAGGCTCCTCTCATTTCCACTGCTCTCACTCTTGCCTTCTGTCCCTCCAACAACGTCCAAGCTTCACTTCCACGTCAGAGTTGGTATCACAGTACTGTCATGTAATAACTTTTTCACTCCCATGCTCACTTCCCTGTTTCTTATCACTGCCTTTAAGGAACCAGCAACCATTCTTCCTTGTCGTACCCGTTCAAGCACTTCACCCTCCAAACTTCCATCCTTACTCATCACACTACCCAGGTACTTAAACGTACTCATA
Source organism: Coenobita brevimanus (assembly GCF_032717465.1). Classification (NCBI taxonomy): domain Eukaryota; kingdom Metazoa; phylum Arthropoda; class Malacostraca; order Decapoda; family Coenobitidae; genus Coenobita; species Coenobita brevimanus. The sequence continues at coordinate 35,179,962 of NC_137054.1, forward strand.
CTTTCCATTTCCTCATCATCCAACCTCATTGTACATTCACTGACTTCACCTCTCTCGAAGACCATAACTTTACTTTTCCTTGCATTCACATTTAAATTCGGTTTCTTACACACTCTCCCAAACTCATCCACCAAGCTTGCAGCTCCCCCTTGTCTTCACGTAAAAACACAGTATCATCTGCAAACAACAGTACTGGGAGTTTCCAAACACTGCCCTTTCTCATTAGGGCTACTCGAACATCCACTGGTCTACCTTGTATCTCTTTTATAACCCCCTCAAAATACAGATTGAACAACCATGGAGACATGACACATCCCTGTTTCAACCCAATCTTCAAATAGAAAAAACTCACTCACTAACTATCCACACGCACTGCAGCCTTCGCACACTCATGCATACTCTTCACAGCATTCAACAACTTCCCATCTACTCCATATATTCTTAATACTTTCCACAGTTCTTGTCTATCCACCCTGTCATATGCTTTCTCCAAATCCATGAAGGCAGCATACAACTTCTTTCCCTTCTCTAGACACTTTTCTACTAAAGATCTAAGAATGAATATCTGATCTACACAACCTCTTCCCTTCCTAAAGCCTCCCTGTTCTTCTCCAACTAATTCATCTGCTGTTTCCCTAACTCTGTCAATAACAATTCAACCATATACTTTTCTTATTTCACTAAGAAGAAAAAGGCCCCTATGATTACCACACACTTCTTTTTTCCCTTTCCCTTTGTACAGGATATAATTAAACTGACTTCCAATCCTCCAGGACTCTACCCTCCTCCCAGGCCAATCTGCACATCTTCCACATCCATTCTACTACTATCTCTCCCCCATACTTCAGCATTTCACCACACACTCCATCAATTCCTGGGGCTTTTCCCATTTTGACTTTCTTCAATGCTTCCACAACTTCCATCCTATTGATTTCTTCCTGTCTTCTCACCTCCCTCCTTCTCCCAGCCATTCCCCACCACTTATACTCGCATTACTTTCATTCTCTATGTTCAACATTTTCTTTAAAGTGTTCTCTCCATCTGCTTACTTTTTCTCCCTTCTCAACCAGTAATCTACCATTTTTATCTTTCACTCTCCGACTAACTTCATTGCCACTCTGCCTGACTCTTTACCTATTTCCAGAACATTTTCTTACATTCCCTCCACTTGACACTCAAATTCATTCTAAATTCCTCATCCAATTTCTTCTTACTCTCTTACTACTCTTTTCACCTCTCTCATCCTTTCTACATATAACTCTCTTTTGTCTCTGAACTTCTTCCACGCCCCTATTTCTCATCCATTCATAATATTGTTTTTTCTTTTGTGCCATGGCTTTTTCACCTATTCATTCCATCATGCTGTTCCTTGCACCCCCTTTCGTCTTATCTTCTCCCACACACACCTTCACATACTGCACATATTTCTTCTGTGAATATTTTGCACACACCTTCCACGTCCCCCATCTGCTCCAATTCATATTTACCCAATCGTTCCTCCACTTCTCTCTTATATTCTGCCTTATTCTTATCCTCTTGTAACCTTTCCACTCTCATTGCAACTACTCCTTCCTTTCGTCCTTCCCTTCTTCTATTTCTCCATTTTACTTGGACTTTGATTCTGACCACCACTAAGTGGTGGTCAGAAAGTCCACTCCCCAAACCTCTATATGCTCTTCCATCCATCACACATCTTCGCATGCTTTCATCCACACACATATAATCAATCAATGCCTTCCTTTCATTCAGTTCACCATTCACCTTTCTCATCACTCGTCATGTATGCCTGTGGATCATTTTGTGCCTGACAAGGGTATTGGCTATAACCAACCCCCTCCCAGCACAAATGTCCACTAAAGCACTGCCATTCTCATCTGTCCCAGCAAGCACACCCCATTCACCAACTACTCCATCCACCTTCACATTCCCTACTTTACCATTCATATCACCAATCAAAAACACTCTCCCATTCCTTTCAAACTTTCCCAAGCACACTTCCACATTAGTCCAGAACTCTGCTCTCACTCTGCTTGCACGATCTTGCATTGGCGCACACATGCACACAATCGCCCACATTTGTAGTCCAACTTTCATTCTTACCCACACAATCCTTGGGCCAACTGATCCATACTCTCTTATATTCTCCTTCCATCTGTTACAACAATATGCACACCTTCTTTTGCCCTCTCATTCTCACCTACTCCTACACATATACCCCATCCTACTCCCATTCTCTCACACTCAACTTACCATTTAGTTTCAGTTAATCCTCATACATCCACTTTTGCACCCTCAAGTACCTGGACAATCTCTCTTTCACCACATCATTTTCACCCCTTACATTCCACGTTGCCATCCATATCATGTCCTTTGTTCGGTACTTAGTCGTCATCTTTTGGTCAGTCCTGGTCCGAGGCTTCTTGTTCGTATTTTTAGTTAGTTATTTCCGAGGAGGGGCCCTAACCCTCCGCCAACCCACTTGCTGTCACGTAGGGAACACGTGTCGGTTGGTTATAAGGTTATCACCCAGTGATGTAAATGATTCCCTGGTTTACAGGAAATCATTTTGCTTTCCACTCGATGTAGAGCTACCCTAAAAACAAGGTACCACTACACTAAGTGGGTGGATGATGGGCGCCCCCACCTACCACCATTTTGACTTTCTTTAATGTTTGCACCCCTTCCATCGTACTAACCTCTTCCTTTCTTCTCATCTCTCCCTTCTCCCATCCATTCCATATTCGCATTAGTTTCGTTTTCTATGTTTAACAGTTCCTTAAAATGTTCCCGCTGTCTGCCCACGATTTCTCTCTTCTCTACCAGCAAGTTGCCATCCTTCGTTCCTTTATCACCCTGTCTTACTCTCTTTACCTCCTTTCAGAACTTATCTGCTCATTACACTCAAAATCTTTGCAAGGTCCTCATCCACTCTCTTCTTGCTCTCTTATTGATTTTTTCACCTCTCTCATCTTCCTCACATATAACTCTCTGTTCCGTCTCTCAGCTTCCTCCATGCCTCTGCTTCCCATCCACCCACCACATGCCTTCTTCTTTTGCGCCACAGCTTGTGTCACCTCTTCGTTCCACCTTGCTGTTCCTTGCACCCCCAGTTGTCTGCTCTTCATCTCGCATACCACCTCACATGCTGCACAGATTTCTTCTATGAATACCCTGAATGCATCTTCCACCTCCCCCATCTGCTCCAAATCATAGCTAAAGCATTACCCTTCCACTCATTTCTTATATTCTGCTATTTTTTAAATCCTCTTGCAACCTTTCGGGATGTTCTGATACATACTCATTATTCACTATCAGTTATCGCTTCAGTACAAATCTGAGCATGACATTTTTAAGCATTTAAATTACAAATACATTGCACACACACACACACACACACACACACACACACACACACACACACACACACACACACACACACACACACACACACACACACACACACACACACAATTACAAAATATCTGTCTGTCTGTCTATCTATCTATCTATCTGTATGAAAGAGACACATTGTGTGTTTACTTGTAAAATTGTTTCCTTGTTTGTTCTTCAATCATGCCCATACCAAGGTCAAAGACACCCAGACCCATATATATCCTGAATCAGGGTGACCCAAGGATGCTTTTGGGGAGAGGGCCAAAATTCAAATCTGGGTCATTTGAAGTAAACGGTGGAGTGTTCGCCTTTTTGGCCCGGGGAACGCCGGGTATCTTGCGGTCCAATTTTTGGTTTGGAGACTCACATGCCCTCCAGTTCGGACGTAGGCCATGTGAGGCTGACCTCCAAGGTCATTTGAGATCACGAGTCAGACACATGTAATACATGCTCAAACGACTGGACCCGGCAGCTCAATTTTGGTCATGGAGACTTACTTGACCTCCAGTTCGCACAAAGGCTATGTGAGGTTCACCTCCGAGGTTATCTGAGGTTTCCGGTAGAAGTAAGCAAGTGCGCACAAATACCGTGCTTTTGTCTAAGAAAGATGAAATTGAAAATTCCTGGACCTCTTATAATCCTTCTTCAAATAAGTATGAGGTACATGGTCTATCTATAGTAGAAAGATTGAACTAAAACAAATAGGATTAGGGTGTTTGCCTTTTTGGCACGGCAACGCCAGGTGCCCCTGCTAATATATATATATATATATATATATATATATATATATATATATATATATATATATATATATATACATATATATATATATATATATATATATATATATATATATATATATATATATATATATATATATATATATATATATAAATCATTATCATCAGCCGTTGAGGTCCACTGCAGGACCGGCCTATCCCTACCGAAGCAGGGACGATACAGCCAATAGCCGCGTTTTTGTCGTCAAAGCTAAGGGATCAGATTCGAAGTCATCTTCGGTGAAACCAAGCTGCCCCGTTTTTGTCGGCCAAAGTGATACGAAGCCGGCCCATGCGTTTGTCATCAAAATCAAGACCGTCCTCGTATCTCACCCAAGCATGGTCGGGAGCAGTTTTGGTGTAGCTTGGGGAGAGTGAGATTGGCCAGCTAGGACAAATAATTGTTAAATATAATGAAATTAGCATTACATACATAAAATCAGGGTGGAGTTGGCTAATATTAACAACATACAGAGCCAGTTCAGCACAAATAACGGCTACATGTAAGTTGCATATTCGTCAAAAGATCTTCTTTGGCGAACCCCTCTGTTTACTTGGCGATTGGCACGTAATTTTTTGGTTCTGCGTATCCTGGACTGTTTTTGTGGACAGAAACCAAGCGCCCCAAGACGCGCTTCGAATCCCAAGCTCCAGGTTGGACGACAAAAACACGCCTAGTGTATCTCTACCCAGTGGCTTAGGCTGTCTGATAGTGACTGTATGTAGGGTGAGAAGTGCTTGTGAGTGTAACTGTAGTGTTGTAGTGGCTTTGGATGTGTGTGTAGTCTGTGAACCAAGAGTAATCGGCCCACCTTAAGCCAATTGTGTGCAAGCATACTAGTATGCGACGCTGGTTCAACCACAGCACCCCTTGTGTCTGCCAAAGTAGCAAGTGGCTAGGTGAACACTTCCCAAAGTTTTTACAATTTTGGCGGGAGGCAAACCTGCGCTCACCAGCATGCGAAACGCACACTCTACCACAGAGGCTATATATATATATATATATATATATATATATATATATATATATATATATATATATATATATACAGTATATATTTTTATATATATACAGTATATATATATATATATATATATATATATATATATATATATATATATACAACAAATTGACTTGGGAGCTACACACAGAATTGCTATGGGAGAGTTGTCTGTCTTTGTTTTGTGTTTCCACCTCTACCAAGTGAATTTTGGGGACAAGAAGTAACTGGCAACTCCTCTAGTGTTGGCGGGAGGTGGTGAAACACACAGCACATCAGTGCTTGCCCAGAAGCGAGAGTGGGAGTTTATATTCCCGTCGCTCTGAGCTTGCACCTCCCTCTTTTTTCATATGCATTACTGTTTGCCCTCTTGTTTTCCTAGAGTCGAGTTGTCATGCCTGGAAAGTACTGCTCACGGGATGAGAGGGTCTATGTCATTGCATGGAGGCAGGATAATGTCCCAATCAACATGATTTGTGAACGTATTGGATGCACAAGTCGACCGTCATGAAGATTCTTGCTGCAGCGCTTGGCCTACCTCGTGATGTCATACCAGAGCACAAGCATGGAGGTGGAAAGAAGAGATGACTTCCAGAGGTACAGATACGCTTCTGAAGAGGGAAGTAATCAAGAATCCTCGACTGACAGCAGCAGAATTGAAGAGAATGCATCCCCAGCTCTTACAAGACATCTCAAATCGAACTATCCAACACTGCTTGCAGAAGGAGCTGTGTTTGCCAAACTGCACCGTAGCCAAGAAACCGCTTCTCACTGACCGTATGAAGAAACAGCGCATTCAGTTTGCCAAGAAGTATGCACGCTGGTCATCGAATGAGTGGAGAAAAGTTATGGTTTCCGATGAAATCACATATCAAGTGTTCCAGGTGTGTTCTAAGGTTCATCGCCCTACCTCCCGTAGTCGATATGACCCTGCTTACACGGTGCCAACTGTTAAGTACCCACAATCAGTAATGGTATGGGGGTGTTTCTCAGGTGAAATGGGAAGGGAAGGCCTCTACTTCCTTCCTAATAACTTGATGATGGATGGTGGCCGGTACATTCAAGTTCTGAAAGATCATTTGTTAAACTTTTTTGCTGTTCATGGGTGCGACTTTTTCATGCATGATTTAGCTTCGTGTCACAACTAAAGAAAGGTGACAAAATGGCTCCAAGATAATCGGATTGAGGTCCTCGACTGGCCTGGGAACAGTCCGGATCTAAATCCGAAAGAAAACTGCCGGGCAAAGATGAAGAAAATCATGGCAGAGAAGAAGACACCCAATCTGGACAGCCTCAAGACTAAATGATAGTTGTTTGGTGAAAAGAAATGTCCTCAGATTACTTTAGAGATCTAACTGATACCATGCCAAAATGCATCCCACTGGTCCTGAAAAACAAGGGAAACATAATTTCATATTAATGAATGGCATTTCATGAACAAACGTTGTGATATACTATGATTTCCGTGTTTTTTAATACCTTGCTGGGGGAGGACCTAAGTCATTTTGCAGTAGCTCAGTAAATCCGATAGAAAACTGCTGGGCAAAGATGAAGAAAATCATGACAGGGAAGAAGACACCCAATATGGACAACTTCAAGACTGAACTGATAAATGTTTGGTGCAAAGAAATGTCCTTAGATTACTTCAGAGATCTAAGTGATTCCATGCCAAAACGCATCCAACTGGTCCTGAAAAACAAAGGAAACATAATTTCATGTCAATGAAGTTTCTTGAACAAATATTGTGATATACAATGATTTCTGTGTTTTTTAATACCTTGTGAGGGGAGGTCGTGAGTCAATCTGCGGTAGCTGTACGTCCTAATGATGCATATTCATGATGTAACCAGCTCTAAGTCCTCTGCCACCGCCGCAAAACCTCTCAACTTCTGACCAAACTAGCATTCCTTCCCTCACACGCCTCCCATTCCCCACCTCGCCCTTCAGCACCTTAATACCACTTCCGAGATTGCTCCTGCTTGAGAAATGGCGCTCACCCCACATCGGTCTTGTACTAACAAAGGACGATCGACCTTAGTGGTGAGAGAGAGACGAGTTGGGAGCGAAGGCGATCGGACAGTATTCACGCTTCTAAAATTTACAAATGGTGGAACTCCAAACTAGTGGGCGATGAACGTCAAAGGAGAAGGGATCGTTTGAGGTGTTGGGAAGTCAAATTTTGTGTATTGATTATCTGAAAGTCTATCTATCTAACAGTCTATTGCCAGACTCCTCGTGAAGGGTGGCCGCAAACAAATCGCCTCCATGCCATCCTGTCCCCCGCCATTTCGCTGCCCTTCTTCCAGCTCACACCCCCTCTCTCATATACCTCTCCACTCCATCCCTCCATCTCATCCTTGGCCTCCCCCTCCCTCTCCCCCCCCCTATACAATCTACTCGTCAGTCTCTCACTCTCCATCCTCTCCACATGACCAAACCACCTCAATTGTGTTTCTCCTAACACTTCCTATCACATCCACATCCACACCACAACGTTCCTTCACTTCCTCATTTGCCAGTCTGTCTCTCCATGTGACTCCACATGCTCCTCTCAAATAACATTTCCACTGCTCTCACTCTTGACTTCTGTCCCTCCAACAAGGTTCAAGCTTCACTTCTATACCTTAGAGTTGCTATCACAATACTCTCTTGTAGTAGGTTTTTCACTTCCATTCTCACTTCCCTGTTTCTTATCACTGCTTTCAAGGAACCAGCAGCCTTTCTTCCCTGTTGTACCCTCTCAAGCACTTCACCCTCCAAACTTCCATCCTTACTCATCACACTACCCAAATACTTAAACACGCTCACATTTTCCATTTCCTCATCATCTAACATCAATGTACATTCACTAGCTTCACTTCTCTCGAAGACAATAACTTTACTTTTCCCTACATTCACCTTTAGATTCCGTTTCTTACACACTCTTCCAAACTCATCCACCAAGCCTTGCAGCTGTCCTTTGTCTTCACTTAACAACACAGTATCATCTGCAAACAACAGTACAGGGAGTTTCCAAATACTGCCGTCTTTCACTAGGGCCGCTCCAACATCCACTTTCCTACCTTGTATCTCTTTTATCAGAATGTGCTGGAAAGATAAAATATATATATTTTTTAATTTGACTATTTTACCAGGCATAGCTGTATGGGGCGGGAGGGTAGGGGGGTGACAGCTCCCCCAGGACATGAAAATGTATCTGTCTCCGGGAAACAGCTGAATTTTGGGGGGCAGATCTTTCTGACGGTGTACTAGTTCCTTTGAAAGGAAGTATGATCATCTCTGTTAAAACTCTCGCATTACAAATAATATATCCTGCTGAATGTGTAAGGATAAGGTGTTACTGTTTTAGGAGCATTCTGATACATAATCTTTATTCATTATCAGTTACACGTGAATATAAATCTAAGCATCAAATACTTAAGTAAAGTACTTATACATAAATTGTACACACACACACACACACACACACACACACATACATATATGTATTTATATATATATATATATATATAGGCCGTGGCTCAGTGGGTTAGAGCGTTCCGCTCTTAGTTGGAGGATCGAATCCACCCAAGGGTCATTGGTAGGCATCAGGAAGGGTATCCGATCATAAAATGGTACAAGCTCCAGTCCAGAAGTCCCCTCCTCAGGGGCAACGCCTTAACCCTTCGGGGATACCTGGCGTAAAACCAAATTATATCTATATCTATATATATATATATATATATATATATATATATATATATATATATATATATATATATATATATATTTTGCAAGGAAGAAGGAACCAAAGGCCAAGAGCCCGCAAACCGTTCCTTTCAAGAAAAAAAAAACCAACACAAAAGGGAGCCAAATTCAAGATCCGTTCATTTCGAGATGGCTGGACACACTGCGTTTGAAAGACTGCAGATCATAGAAAGTAGGAAATACAGACAGAGGGAGACAGTTCCAGAGTTGATCTGTTGCATAAATGAAGGACTGGGAGAAACGGTTAACTCTTGCATTAGAGAGCTGGACAGAAAAGGGATGAGAGTTTGTTGCTAGACGGGTGCTACGTGCCCGTCGTAGAGGTGGATGGATGCAAGCAGACAGTTCACAGGAGGAGTGACCATTGAAGTAGCGATAGAAAAGAGATAAAGATGCAACAGTGTGGTGAAGAGACAGGTTGAAGGGAGCCGGTAAGAGGAGGAGAGTTAATGAGACGGAAAGTCTTTGACTCCACCCTATTTGACTCCACCCTATTGAGAAGATCTGTACGTTGAGAGCCTCCCCACACATGAGAGTTTTAATCTACACAGGGGTGAATAAAACCCTTGTATAAAGTCAATAACTGTGCAGGGGTAAAGAAGGCACGGATTCGGTTTAGCACACCTAATCTCTTGGAAGCAGATTTTACAAGAGATGTAATAGGATCTTTCCAAGATTATTCCCGAGTGAATGAAACCCCAAGCATGGTCAAGGATGATGGAGGATTGAGCTGAATATTATTAAACATTAGTGGGTACTCCTGTGGAAGATTTTATCAGGTTGATAGGTGTAAAAACTGAGTCGTTGGTGCATTAAAAACATCAAGATTACTTTTATCCCAGTCAGAGATACGAACCAAGTCAGACATTAGGTGTGCCATAGCCTCATCCCTTGTTTGTTGAAGTAACTGCTGAGATGGACGTTGCAGGAACCAAATGGAAAGGTGAAGGGTGGAATCATCAGCATACGAGTGGATAGGGTTAGACATACAGCTTAGAAGGTCATTCATGATTAAAAGGAAGAGAGTTGGCCATAGGACAGAGCCCTCAGGACCACCCTGTTGATAGATCTAGGAGAAGAACGATGGCCGTCTACAATAGCGGTTACAGAACGACCAGAAAGGAAACTATAGATGATGGCACAGATAGAAGGATAGAAACCGTAAGAGGGCAGTTTGGAAATTAAAGATTAATGCCAGGCCTGATCGAAAGCCTTTGAGACGTTAAGTGCAATGGCAAAGCTTTCGCCAAAGTCCCAAAAGGAGGGTGACCAGGAGTCTGAAAGGTAGGTGAGAAGATCGCCAGTAGAGCATCCCTGATGGAACCCATACTGATGATCAGAAAGGAGGTTGTGATATGAAAGATGCTTTAAAAATTTTCTGTTAAGAATAGACTTGAAAACTTTTGAGACACAGGTTGTTACGGCAGTTGGATGATAGAGGGTTGGGAATGGTCACCCTTCTTTGGGACTGGCTGAATGAGAGCAAATTCCAGCGAGAGGGAAAGGTATAAGTTGACAGACAAAGGTGAAAGAGTTTGCCTAGGCAGGGTGTAAGCACAGAAGCATAGTTCTTGAGGACAACAGGAGGGACTCCATCAGGCCCATGTGCCTTATTAGTACTGAGGCCAGTGATGGCAGAAAATGCATCAGCTGAAGAAATTTTAATGTCAGCCAAGTGGAAGTCAGAGAGGGAAAGTGATGGAGGAACAGCACCGAAAACTTCTGAGGTGGAACTGGAGGAGAAAGTCTGAGTGAAGAGATCTGCTTTATCAGTGGAAAAAATAACAAAAGAGCCATCAGGGTAGAAAAGAGGAGGGAAGGATGATGAAGTAAAGTTGTTAGAATGGTTCTTGGCAAGGTGCCAGAAGGAGCGGGAAGAATTCGAGTTGGAGAGTTGAGGGCATTTAGCACGGGTGAAATTATTTTTAACAATGCAAAGAACAGACTTAGCACGAATCCGGGCAGAAACATAAAAAAGATGTGATTTAGGGGTGGGATGGCTCTTGTACCTTTTATAGGCCCTCTCCTTGTTGTGGATAGCATTAGGACAGGCGTGATTAAACCAAGGCTTTCTTGCATTAGTCAAGGGATGTGAGAAGGGAATGTACTGTATGCTTCCATGCCCGAGAGAATAACTCTGTAATGCGCAAGGCACACTCAGATGGCTCCCTGCAATGGATGCAATAATCTATCTCTATCTATCTATTGCCAGACGCCTTAATCCCGTAAGAGGTGGCCACAAATAAATCGCCTCCATGTCGTCCTGTCTCCTGCCATTTCATTGTCCTGCTCCCAGCTCACACCCCCCCTCTCTCATATACCTCTCCACCCCATCCCTCCATCGCATCCTTGGCCTCCCCCTCCCTCTTCCCCCCTCCACCTCACTCAGATACACTCTCCTCGTCAGTCTCTCACTCTCCGTCCTCTCTACATGGCCAAACCACCTCAATGTGCTCCTCCTAACGCTTCCTATTACATCCTCATCGACACCACAATGCTCCTTCACTTCTTCATTTGTCAGTCTGTCTCTCCACGTGACTCCACATGCTCCTCTCAAATAACTCATTTCCACTGGGCTCACTCTTGACTTCTATCAAGAGTGAGCAATAATCATTCCAGGGAAAATCAAAGAAGTACTGCCTGAGGGCCCCTCAATCAGCAGCTCCAAAGTGCCACAGTCGAAGTTTCTTTGGAGGGTCCACAGGCCATACCGGAGCCATAGGACAGCTTAAGGTAATATGGTTGTGATCGGAGGAGGCCAAAAGAGAGGAAAGATTAACAGTGCAAGCAGAAGGATTAGTTGTAAGGAAGAGGTCAAGTATGTTGGAGCTCTCTCCAAGGCAATCAGAGATACGGGTAGGGTGCTGTACAAGCTGCTCTAGGTCATTAAGGATAGAAAAGATATAGGCTTGTTCACCAGGTGGATCAGTGACAGGAGAGGAGAGCCACAGGTGGTGGTGAACACTGAAAGCTCCTAGAATGGAGATTTCAGAGAAAGGAGAAATGGATAGAATGTGTTCCATCATAGAAGATAGCTGAATAATTTTTCATAGTTAGTAGAATTGGGGGATAAGTACACAGCGCAGATATATTTAATCCGAGAATGACAGGAAAGCCGAAGCCAGAAAGTAGATAATTCAGAAGAATCAAGTTCAGAAACATGAGAGCATGATAAGTTGTTACGTACATATACACAACAGCCACATTTGGCTTTGTAATGAGTATAGGGAAAGTAGGAGGATACAGAAAAAGGTTTGCTATCAGTTGCCTCAAATAACTGAGTTTCAGCTAAGGAGAGAAGGTGAGGTTTAGAGGAGGAGAGATGGTGTTTAACAGAGAGAAAGTTAGAGGAAAGACCGCGAATGATGCAGAAATGAAGAAGTGAGTCAGACAGTGGTTCCACGCAGCTCGTTGGGTCGTCACCAGGAGAGGGGCATATAGTGGGGGCTTTGATGGTCCCCTCTCCTGGGGATTCCGAGGCTTGATTACTGGACGCCATTATAGTGAGTACTGTGCATGTAGTTTGGTGTTGATAGGTGGAGAAACTTGTGCTGGAGAGCATATTGGCCTACTCTCTGTGTTACTGAAATACTGAAAAAGTTCAACAAAGGGGGATGATCAGGAACTAGTCCCGAGCCCGAGGGCTGATGAAACGGGAGCTCCAGCTCTCCCTGTCATCAGCTTTCCATCCACCTTGGGAGTATTGCCCTGTCCGACTGATGCTACAGTCGACTCCTCTATCTATCTATCAATATGCCATTATCATCATCATCATCATCTAATCCTTTGTTGCTCCATGAGGAGCGTAGGAGCCCGGGGCTAGGCAAGTTGGTCCGGACATTTAAGATGAGTGACCAGCCTCACTCATCTATATGTGGTATTACATGAACAATAAACCCCAGTCACCCCTTGGATATAAACCTGTACAGGATCCATCCAACTGGAGAATCTTAAATACCCTTCAAACCACCAAGTGCCATAATTTGGTTATATGGTTACCACACAGAGTAGTAAATGGTTTCCTGGTGTACAGGAAACCATTCGGCTTGTCTATCAGTGTTGAGTCAACCATTGGCCGAAGGAAGAGGAATGAATGACGGAAAGAAAGAAAGAAGAGGAAGGAAGGACAGAAGGAAGGGAGGAAGGGACAGTCACCTGAGAGAAGCGCTACATTGAGTAAGTGGATGGTGAGCAGCCCCACATATATATATATATATATATATATATATATATATATATATAGAGGCCTATCCCATCACCTCACTCGATGTAGTGCTGCTTTGGGTGTCTACTCTTTCCTCTCATCCTTTCTTCTTCCTCTGTCTTCCTTTCCTTCATTCTTTCCTCTTCCGTCTGCCTGCGAGTGACTTTACACTCCCTCCTCTGTTTGTGTTTCCTTCATTCCTTCCCTTTCCTTCTATCAACCTATGGGTGACTTTGTACTGACTGACAAGCTAAATGGTTTCCTGTACACCAGGAAGCCATTTACTGCGCTGTATGTAACCATGTAACCAAATTATGCCGCCTTGTTGTTTAGTGGGTAATTAAGGCGCTCCAATCGAGCCGGGGCAAGTTTATATTCAAGGGGTGGTTGGGGTTTATTGCTTACATAATGCCACTCAGCGATGAGTGAGGCTGGTCACTCTCATCTTAAATGTCAGGACCAACTTGCCTAGCCCCGGGCTCCTACGCTTCTCACGGGGCACCATAGGATTGGATGAAAGATGGATGTTTTTTTTTACTGTTATGCTCACTCATATTCTAACTTCCCCATGTGATCTGTATTTAGATACTACATTATTACAGCTGCCACACAGCACCCATCTACCAGTACCCTCTCACCTCTCTTTTGCCCAGCATTCTAAAGTAGGAGTTTCCAATACTTTCAATCTTTCATTTTTGCAAGCGGTAATTTTGGGATTTTTTTTAAAGTCTATATTTCCAACTGCCATTTAACTCCAATCATTTAAACGTTATGTGTCCACGCATCTCACAGTAAAGGATTTTGAAAATGATTTTTATTTTTGGAGGAGAGGAGGGATTAATTGTCTCCTGAATTAATATTTTTTAATAGCTCTCAGTCTTGGGTCTTTCTTTTTCACAATAAGAAAATTCTCGTGAAAGTTTTCTATTATATGTAATGTCTACCTAAAAGTTAAATCAAATCCTCCGGTGGAACAATGAATAAAAAGAAAATGAGTCCCTGGGTCAGAAACGGTTACCTAATTTGCGGCGAATCACCGCTCGTGCATATCATTTAGCTAACGTGAGACGGTTTTCATATAATCAAGAAAAATGTTGAACATAAAAACCGTTTATTACTACAACAATTAGCGTTTTGGCCAGGCATGAAGACCATCTTTAATTTAGCTTATCATGGAATATTTTATTTAGCTTACAAAAGCTCAACAAAGCTTAAGAGGAAAAAGGGACTGCAGGCATGATAAGTGACCACGAGACTGGCAACGCAAACAGTAATATCGAACTCATTTTCATGGTCCAAGTGAATTTTAGAGTGACCTGAACCAGATTATAGGCTAAGTTTCGTGGAGACCCTAAAAAATAGATCCTTCGGTTTTCCTGGCAGACTGAGGAGTTGAAGTCAGGGGAAAAGGATTTCTTATTTCCCTGTCCATCTTCCACAAGGTAATCTCCCTCTGACGCCCCCCCCTCCTCCACCTTGCTCTTCCTCGTTCTTCGTCTCCCTCCTATACCTCTCCCTCCAATTCATTCTCTCTTGAAGGAAGAAACCTGTTCTGTACACAGGAAAAATCATCCAACACATTGTCATTATGCCGGGAATCGAACACGAGACTTTCAGGTGTGAGCCAGTCAGTAAGTTTGGTCATGGTGTAGTGGTATGCAGCCGGGCTCACAAGTGAGAGTCCCAGGTTCGATTCCCGGCATGTTGACAAAATGTTAGATAATTCTGTCTTATTTCTCTTCCATTTCTCTATTAACCTTGCTCCTGCTCCTTCTTTATCCTTTTTCCCTGAGAATTTACTCTCTTTCTCTTCCTTCTTCTCTTCCTCTTCCATTCCTTTCAATTATTATCTCCCTCTCTCTCTTTCTGCCATGTCTGTTCTTCCTGCATCCCCATCTTTTTCCCCTTTCTCCCTTTTTCGTGCCTATTCATGTTTCTCTTCTGTTCCCTAACCAACTTCTCTCTTAGTTACCCTCCACTCCCCCCTTCCTCCTCCTCCTCCTCCTGTCCATTCTTCATCCTTTTCCCTAGAGCATTTACCCTCATTTTTTTTTCTTCCTCACTCTTTTCTTTTACCACTGATTACATATAATTTTCTCCTTACCGCCTTCTCGCACATCTCTTTCTCTTCTTCCGTCCCCTTTCCTTTTCCTTTTCTGTATGCATATCCTTGTTACTCCTCAATTTCCCATCCAACTTTCCTCTCTTTTTCTTTGTTCTCTCTCTCCCCTACAAGTTATTTCCCTTCCTGCCATTCTCCCATTTCCTTTTTTCTCTTCCATTGCATCTTTCCTCTTCTTGCTCTTCACTTCCTCTTATTGTCTCTTCGTCACCCTTCTTCTTTCCACAGTTTCATGACCTCTTTCTACCCTTTTCTCTTTCTCCCCTTTTTCCTTTTTTTTACCCCAGGCCATATTCCCTCCCTCCACATTCCATACTCTCCCTCGTGCCTTCTTCTTCCTCCTCTCTCTGGCAGCGGTATGGCGCCAAATTGTTCCTCGGTGGATGTTTAGACAGGAAATTACGGCTCACGAGTGACCAAATTCCGTCCAAATTGGAGTGTTTACGAGTGACGTCACGCTTCCTGGACCAGCATCCGGTGTCTCTTGCTCGTTCATATCGCGCCTTTATCGCTTCTCCGAGGCACTGTGCTGATATATATATATATATATATATATATATATATATATATATATATATATTATTTTTCACGGTTGTGAAGTTAATTAGAAGATAGGCATGCTTCACTGACACGCTCTGTCCGTCCCGTCTGTTCATATTATTTTTTTGTGTGGATTCTTTTCTACCACTGCAGTTGGGTTACATATTCTACACATGTGTTGTGTAGCTATGAAGGGAGAGTCTTTTTAGCTCATTTTGAGAAAAGAATGTAGTGCAAAACTCTGAACAGTTACAGGAGACAAGGAATCTCACCGGGGAATCTAACCAATAAACGAATCTGATCTTTTCCTCCTGAACCAATTACCGACCTTTTTTTTTTTTTTTTTTGGTAATAAAGAAAGGGGCCAAAAAAGGACGAAAGGAATCTGAACAGTATAAACTCGGTGAAAATAATTAGATAAAATCCATGATGAAAACTGTTGTCAACAATTTCTTGGCCTGTGAAATTGATAAGTAATAATAAAGAATATGAGCAAAATGATGTTTTCCCATAGAGATGGGTAACTATCTGAACTCAATAATGCCATTCATGATCTCGTAACTACCATCAGACGACTTTATTTAGCACAGAGGAGCACCGTAGTTATAAATGATTTAATCACTTGAATGTAGTTTCTTATATTAGCCTGTTCTTGCTACGTCCAGACGTTTTTTCTCAGTTGGAAAAAACCTTCCGTAATGAAAGTGTGTCTGATGATTATAACGAGCTCTTCCCATACGAAAAGCCTTTGTTATGCTGAATATATGCGTCTGAGTGTACCAAAAATAACGTAATAAGGACACCATCGCACTGAAGGGATTTGTGAAGATTATCAGTTAGCTTTCGTTCGAGAAGACGTTCTCCATAATTGATTAAAATCGTCTGGCAATAACAACAATAATATACAAAAGATGATCTCGTGATGAAGGAGATACAAAAGACGATTTCGTGCTGAAGGAGAGAAGTTCTATTTTCCTCAAAGGTTTCGGACTAAATCTCCCAGGTTAGCGTTCCATAAAAACTTTGTAGCACCTCTTCCTTAGCCATGTAGTGTGTATAGTGTTTCGCAGCATTGTCTTGTTTGTTACTTGTAATCCCTTGATATGAACATAATTTTTGTCAGTAACATCTAAGATTATGCTAAGGTGTAAGTCCAAGAATTAAGGAAGATGTGTTACGAATCTAGCACATGACACAGAGGAGTATAATTTCTGTGTCGTTCTATTAGATAAATAAATAACTAAACCAGTGCACCCCGAGGACGTCATTGTAATCGTTTTTTATTTCAGCGTCGTAACGATTTGTTTCAGATTAGGAGATACTTCCTTAGCTGGAGGGGTTAGATACAGCCATTACTGACCCTTTTACTACGAGGAGGCTTTCCTTGGGTGAATGAATTCAAAAAATGTTAGCAAGAAAACACTAAAAAGAAGACATATCTTTAAAGTGGCTAAGCTTTCTGTCTTTCTCTCCCAACCACTGGATCACACAAGAGGAAAATGGAATATTCTGTAGGAGAGAGAGAGAGAGAGAGAGAGAGAGAGAGAGAGAGAGAGAGAGAGAGAGAGAGAGAGAGAGGAGGAGGACGCAGGAGGCAAAGGTAATTTAAAACGGAGCGTTCAGAATGTCTTTGTTAATATTCTCCATCCTTTCTTCAACTCTCTCTCTCTCTCTCTCTCATCCCTTTGGTTCTTCCATCCATACACCACCATCCTTCTCTCACTTCCTTCCTTTCCTCCCTCCATCAGCTATTGTTGAGTTCCCTCCCTCCCTCCCTCCCTGTCATTTGTTTGTTTTCCTTCTCCCTTTCCCTTACTCTCTCCCTTCACTCCATATTTTGTTTTTTCTTCTATCACTTCCCTTTCCAGTTTACCCCTTCTTCTCTCCTTCCGGTCTTGTGAATTTCCTTCGTTCTTTTCCTCCCTTCCTATTTACCCCCGTCACTCCGTAAGTATTGTCCTTCCTCCCTCGCTCTCGCCCTGCAGACATAAGAAGAATAATGGACAGCTGACACTTCGTATATATATATATATATAATGTTCTTTCCATCCCTCCTTCCTTCCATCCCTCCTTCCTTCCTTCCGTTTCTTCCTCTCACTCCCTTCTTGTTTTACTCTTTCCATCGTCGACTCATATAATAGTCACCATATTAAAAGCCAGGATATCTGACTTCCTTCCTTCCTTCCTGTTTGCCTTTCTTCCTTCCTCCTTTCCTTCCTATTTGTCAGTCTCCATTCTTCCTTTCCTTCCTGTTGCTTTTCTCCCTTCCTCCTTTCCTTCTTGTTTGCCATTCTCCCTTCCACCTTTCCTATTTGCCTGCCTTCATTTTGCTTTCTCCTCGACATGTTTTCTTTTTCTTTTTATCATTTCCTCCCACTTCTTTTTGTCGAGTATTCCCCTTTCCTTCATATCTACTCTTTTCCTTTTTTCCTTTTCCCATTTTTCCTTACTTCTAGCTTCCGTCCTTCCTTTCTTTCATCCCCTTCCCACTCATCGTAATATTTCCTCATCTTTTTCTTTTTCTTGGCTCCCTCCGCTCGTCACTCCTTTACCTTGTCTATTTGAAGGTGGTGTATAGATTTTTTAAATATGTTATTGTGGCTGTTTCCTTTTTTTATTTTTTGCTGTGCGTGACAGAAATAAATGGAGAGAAATTGTGAATGAATAAGTGATGACGCAGCCCTGAGGGGATATTCTCCCGCATTTGGTCTGATCAGCTAGTCAGGTCAGGTGCGGGTAAGGGGATGGGTGTATTATGATGTGGCAGGGGTAAACCAGTTCTGCTGTCGGGCCCTGCTGCGGATGTCACTGATTGCATTGTGCAGTTGACCCTTGTGCGGTGTGGTGCGGTGAGGATCTGTCCGTTCTCCCCTTTGGGGCTAAGATGCGAATAAATGTGTTTGAATGGATGAGTAAATGGAGAGTGAGTCGTCCTGTCTCGGCTACCTCCCTTTCCTTGGGGGAAGCAGCCTAGGTATATAGATAGATAGATAGATAGATTTTTTTTAAATAATCGTGTGTACTACAAGACGATTTATTCAACTAAGGTAGGACCTATCGTACGGAAGGAATCGATAGAGAGTATGAGTAATCCATCCACTTCGAAATATGCTTCCTGGGCTGAACTCGGTCCTTTGAAGGTCACAATGATGTACTGAAAATGACGCCACCATACTGAAGCGGTTCATACCGATGAAGGAAGTGGTAGGGAAAGTGGCAGGCCGGGCAGGATGCTGAACTTAGCGTATCAATCTTTTCATGGCCGCTTTCATAAGAACATAAGAAGAGACGATAACTGCAGTAGGCCGGTTGGCCCATGATAGGCAGCTCCCAGAAGAGTAACTGAACTACTAGAATGAGATAAGGACAGCAAAGAAGAAGGCTCTCTCCCGCCCTCCAAACCCTCCAGCCGAAGCCGGCAAGAAAAAGTCAGAAAGAACACCACGCAGTATAGAAAAACTGGCGTGGAGATTTTACAGGAAAGTGTGAAAGGAGAATAGAGACTATCGTAGTGTAACCTGAAAAGGAAAAAGTATGAATTAGTATTGGTCATAAGATTTTTTTTGTCTATACCCATCCCTTATTTGTCATATGCTTATCTAGCCTATGCTCGAAACTCTCAATGGAAGAGGCAGCAACTACTTTACTAGTTAACTTATTCCATTCGTCTACTACCCTATTACCAAACTAGTTTCCACCTATTTCCTTACTGAAATTTTTCTAGTCTGAATCCATTACTTCTAGTTCTATCCTGTATGCTCACTTTAAGTACCTTGTTAATATCTCCCTTATTTATACCCTTCATCCACTTAAACACCCCAGTTAAGTCTCCCCTTACTCTACGCCTCTCTAGCGAGTGTAGACTTAGTCTTCATACGACAGGTTCCGAACATCATGTATCACTTTTGTCATTCCTCTCTGTACATTTTCTAACGAGTTAATGTCCATTCTATAGTAAGGACACCAAAACTGTACTGCGTAGTCTAAATGTGGCCTTACTAATGTTACATAAAGTTGCAACATTACTTTTGATGACCTGTTGCTCACGCTTCTCGAAATAAATCCTAGGACCCTATTTGCTTTATTTCTCACTTTAATACACTGTTGCCTTGGTTTGAGGTCGTTACTAACCATAACTCCTAGATCTCTCTAGCATTCCGATTTGCTAATTTCTTTGTTATCTAAGTTGTATTTAGTATCTCCAATGGTCTTGCCTATGTTAAATACTTTACATTTTTCTACGTTAAATTCCATTTGCCAAGTTTTAGACCATTTGGACAATATATCGAGGTCCTTTTGTAAGTTATGGCAATCGTCAGTCGAGTTAATGATACTCCCTATTTTCGTATCGTCGGTAAATTTGCTAATGCTGCTAGTGACTCCTAAGTCTAGATCATTTATATATACAGTATAATAAATAATAAGGGACCGAGTACTGAACCCCGTGGAACACCGCTAGTTACTATCTCCAATCCGACTTAGCTCCATTTATTAATACTCTCTGCTTTCGTCCTTTCAGCCAGGATTCTATCCATTTTAAGATATCGCCGTCTCTACCGTGTGCTCGAACCTTTGTAACTAACCTTTCGTGTGGAACCCTCTCAAAATCTTTACTAAAGTCCAGATAAATAGTATTTTATTCCATCTGACGACGGGAGGATTTATTCTACGGAATGAATACTCGTATTGAAGCCAAAGTGTGTAATGCTCTTACCATTAATCCTTTCATCGTTGGGACAACTTTCGTTCCGTTCCAGCTGTGGTTAGAGTATTTCATCCACTTGAAAGATTTATATCAGTCTGGGAGTGTTAAAATAACAGAAATTATTGGAAGAGCAAGGAAGTCATAGATGTGCACAGGGAGTTGAATGTCCAGGACGACATGCCGCCACACGTGTTGTTGGGACAGACTCGTACATAGAAGCTGCAACTGTATCAGAGTCGACATCTCTCGCTTCACGACCATTTCGTTATGTATGCCTACCGACTGATTTCTCCTTTTTCAACCCCTCTGTTTTCTTCTGTTACTTGTCATCCATCTTAAATCCTTCCCTCTTCTCGTTTCCTTCCTCCCCCCCCCCCTTTTTTTTTATGTATTATACCATTCATTCCTTTTCACTAATCTCTTCTCATCCTAACCTTCCGTTCCTGTTTTCCTTCCTCCTTTCCCGTCCTCATTCTTCCCTCTTCCTCCCCTCATTCTCTTCCCACCTTCCCTCTAGACTGTCAGCTTCTTAAAAGCTCGATATATTAATACAGGAAATATTATTATAATAAGAATGGTGGCGCTTTACATCACATGCAAGAGTTCCACTCTCAAAAAAAAAAAAAAAAAGGAAGGAAGGAAGTAGTAAACGGGGGATGGAGGGAAGGCATGATGGAGGGACGAAGATGGGAAGGGGAAAATGAAAAAGAAAGGAGAAAAGGAAGAAAAGAAAGATGGAGGGAGATAAGTAGGAAGGAAGGATGCAGGAAAGGTGGAGGGGAGGGAAAGATGGAAGGAAGGAACAAACGAACGAACGGACGAACGAGGATGAGGTAGTAGGGAGGAGTGGTTAGAAATAACATTAAAAAACAAGAAGAAAGGGATAATATTGGTTTCATCAGTTATCAAAAAATTGTTTGAGTCATCTGAGTGGCTTCCTCTGGGTGTAATACTGGACATACAGAAACAGATGTACGGTTGCACAAAATCCATGACATCTTCGATTTTATGAGATTGGATTCTATGGCGCCCCATCTTTCTTGCCCCCTCCCCCCCAGAATAGTCGTCTAGGTCCGCCCTTGTTTCCACTATAGTCGCGACAGCGAGAGGTGGCGGAGAAGCTCATCCCACTCTCTTCCCACTGGAATGTCTGTGATTGGTGGATGGTGGGATGGGAGGTGCGTGAGTGAGGTTAGGAGTCCATTTGATGACCAGTACAGGTGTACCGTCTAATCTGGAAAGACATCGTCACCTGCCTGGTGCTACTCTCTTTCTCTCTCTCTCTCTATGTATGTATGTACGTTTTTTCTAACATTTTGTTGTGATGTGTTTTCATTATTTTTTTTTAATCTCTTTTTTCATGGTCTTGAAATACAAAGGAAAATACTGTATTTATCATGCTGTACTTATGCAGTCAGTATCCCATTATAAGGCTCATCAAGTCATCCGTAATTCATCGCCGTATTTAATAACCTTAAATGTACTGCACCAGCCTCCCCCCTTCAACCCATCTCTGTCTGTCTGTCTGTCTGTCTCTGTCTCTCTCTCTCTCTCTCTCTCGAGTGAAAAAAGGAAACATTAGAGGGGTATTGATAAAGGATTTGATGTAGAAATAAGTTTCATAATACATAAGGAAGGAAGTTAAAATGAAAGGTAGCCAAGAGTGTGTGTGACCTGAGGAGGGAGGCTAATTCTCAAGGGACAATATAGTCTGGTGTGTGTGTGTGTGTGTGTGTGTGTGTGTGTGTGTGTGTGTGTGTGTGTGCGCCCCTCTCTCACTATCATACTCCAGGAATTGTACACTGTTCCACGTCAATAAAGTCATTACCGGTATATGCAATCCCTCCACGTATATATATATATATATATATATATATATATATATATATATATATATATATATATATATATATATATACTTTTTTTCTTACATTTTGTTGTGGTGTGTTTCGAGAGAGAGAGAGAGAGAGAGAGAGAGAGAGAGAGAGAGCAACATAGGGAAGAAAGGGTTAAGGAGTGGCAAGTATGGACAGGTGGATCTTGTGACCTGTGATTCCCTTCAGCCCTCCATGACAATCCCCAGGGACGTGAGCGCAGTGTGAGCCTCAGAGAATGTTTGCCTTTGTTTCCTCTGTATTTTGCATCTTGACTCTTCACCTCACCTTCCAGCTGCTTTGTCTGCTTGTCCGACTGAATGCACTGCTTTTGGCTTGAGATGTATATTGTATGGCCATTCTAATGCTTTATTCTAAAATATAAACTTAGCATACCTGCGTTCAATCGATCAAAAAAAAAAAAATCTTGACACAGGTGAACAATGTTTTCACAATGAGCGATGCTCCTGTTCGTGTTGGTTTAAGCCAGTTTATTCTGAATGAATATTTCCCAACCATATGGTACATAAATCCTTCTTTATGGTTTTTCTGAGAGAAATAGCTGAGATTCACAAGCATGAGAATTTTACTAAAGAATTATTTCAAAAGTTTCGTCCAGTGCAGTGACAAGACAAAGCTTACATAGATTATTTTATGATTGTGTACACTCATTGCTTAATTCCCATATATATACATACATATATATATATATATATATATATATATATATATATATCTATATATATATAACTGAGGTGGTTTGGCCATGTGGAGAGGATGGAGGGTGAAAGACTGACGAAGAGAGTGTAGGTGAGGGAAGTGGAGGGGAAGAGGGAGGGGGAGGCCGAGGATGAGATGGAGGGATGGGGTGGAGAGGTATATGAGAGAGGGGGTGTGAGTTGGGAGCAGGGCAGTGAAATGGCGGGGGACAGGGCGACTTGGAGGCGATTTGTTTTTGGCCACCCCAAACGGGATTGAGGCGTCTGGCAATAGATAGATAGATAGATGTATAAATATATGTCTGAATGCATGCATGTACGCCCTCCGGAGCGACGGGGTAGGGGAGAGAAGAAAGGGGCTTAGGATTGACAAGTATGTCCCGGTGGACCTGATCTTGTCATTACCACTCCCTGAAAGCACTCGTGTTTCTCTTTCTGTATTCTTCTCTCTCTCTCTCTCGCTCTCTCTCTCTCTCTCTCACTCTCCTCACTCACTCCACTCTACTCACTCACTCACTCACTCACTCTCTCTCTCTCTCTCTCTCTCTCTCTCTCTCTCTCTCTCTCCTTCCCTGATTTTGGCTTATGGTGAGTATTATCCTGTCCTTTCTAATGTTTTACTCCTTAAATGTTTTTGGCTGGACTTTCATATTCTAGAATATCAACATGCACACCTGTATGTATTGTGATATACCACAGGTAATAGTCTGTGTACACATATTAACTGCTGTAGCAATAAATAAAGCTTCGAACCATGGCGATCAATTTGGTGACGGTACTATGAGGGAAATACAAGCGCTCTCACACCTCCCCATTCTGCCCATCACTGTAGGCCAATCAGGGACGAGAGAAGGAAAGCCTTTTCCTCAGTCCTCCCTGAGGGAGGCGCTTCTCCGCCACCTCTCGCTGTCGCGACTGTAGGCTAAATGGCAAAACATTCCACCAAATTTATTCATCAAACATTTTTACATAGGATTTTCAACCTAATAACTGTGTCTCAATTAGTTGCTTAGATATTTCAATTTCAAAAATGCAGTTGTTAGAATAAAAATGATTATATCACCTTCAAAAATAGATCAAAGTCATTTATGTTTGGCACAAGGACTTGGGTTACCCTAGGGAACTTTCATGTATGATATCATCAGGATTGAAAAAAAAAAGTGCAAAGAAAAAAAAGAAATAATAATAGTAATAATAATAATAATAATAATAATAATAATAATAATAATAAAATAATAATAATAATAGTACAAAGAAGAAGGAAAAGAAAAAGAAGAATGACGAAAAATAGATACTTCGTCGTTTATATGGCGAAGCTTAATAATACTGACGAAAACAAGTAGCTTCGCCATTTATATAACGAATCTTAATAATAATACTGACGAAAAGAAGACGCATTTATATGGCAAGGTTTAATAATAATACTGGAAACATACAGGGTTGAAAGCTAAAGCACATTCACCTTTATTGATTTTCTTATGTACGGTTTTTATTAGCAGTACAATTTTTCTTGGGAACCTGGTGTAGTAGATAGGCGATAATCGTAAGCCTTCCCCACCTCAGTGTTAAGGGTGGTTAATGTCTAGAACATCTCGCTCTCTCTCTCTCTCTCTCTCTCTCTCTCTCTCTCTCTCTGACTTGGGCGAAGATGAGTTTGCGGAGCTAATCCCAAGCCCCGGTTTAAGATGGCAGCTGTCCAATGATTCTTATGCTGCGTATGACCAAATGGGTTTACATGAGGCTTCATGATGAAGGTTTAAGTTGATATGCATGATGTTTATTTGTGAGTTAGCAAGTAAAATTAGTTTAGAAATTAGGAAAGAAAACATGCGGAAATTAATATGTTAGGTGACAGATTGATAGGATGGGAGAGTGAGGCTGGAATGTTGAGTGCTAAGGCAGTACTTGTGGAGGATATGTAAGTAACGTCTTAGGCATGGTAGATGACTTAGAAACGAGACTGATTAAGGTTGAGATCAGGCTAGATGATAGCGACGTCTTCCAACCAGTGAAGGAAGGGTGCAAGACTAGATAAGTAACATTGATAGGAGTGCATATATTAGAAATATGTTTCAGGTGCTAGAATATGAAGTGCAGCATGAACCTAGCCTCAAACTTGTCGGGGATTCGTTGATCAGATATCACGAGCAACAGTTTTATGCCACAGGTTCTTGGAAGAAGCTTTGTGTGTGTGTGTGTGTGTGTGTGTGTGTGTGTGTGTGTGTGTTGTTACATAGCCTATGATTTCATCATCCTTTGTGTAATTTTAACGCAGAGTATGCTGCATGTTTGATCACGAGCGTATTCTGCCTCAGTTCCCCCCTTCTACCGTTATAGTAGAGTAAGTCGTCCTTTCTGTTGTTCAGAGCGGGATTGTCAACTCTTTGTCCCCATGGCTTCATTTGCGCGTCCTTCTTACAAGTTGTATCAAGCTCTGCTGGCCCCTATATAATGAGCTCAGTCTCTGCATCATTGCCACTTAGACCTACTCCTCATTTTGTTCACATCTCTGTCCTCCCCTGTACAGTTATTGTTGTGAGTGCTCCGGAGGTCTCCAGCCATCTAGCAGCTGTGTAATTTGAGTATAACTGTTATTGCATTTTTTCCTTGTACTGTATAGCATAAGGTGTTGATTTGTGGGCCTAGTGAGGTTTTTTTGTAATTTAGGTAGGATTCATTTTGTCAGCCAGTTTTAATACTATTTTGTATCTGTAATAATTTATCTTGCATTAACTGAGCATTACCCAGTGTATTTTCATTTTATCAGGGCTGACTTAGGTAAATTTACTCTTGCTAATTTCATGTTAATAGAGGCTATTGCAGTTAACCATATATTTAACTTGTTTTTTGATATTACATTATCCTTATGAGTCCTGAATGTTTTGTTGTTAGTTTGAGCATTAAACTTTAACTTGTAATTTTACCTAACTCTTTTGTTTTGAACCTGGAACTTTACGGGACAGTAGTGACTCTTAGTATTCTCACTTAAAGTGTACATTATCTTTCTCTGTTCCATAACATAAATTTGGCGACCTCTTATCAGGATATTCAGGATATTATCATAAGGATATTGCTTGATATTTTGTGACTGTTACTTATTCATGATGTCTACTATTACTACACTTGATGAAGCCAAAGATTTTTTGTCAAATGTGCAAACAGTGTGTGATGTAGAAAACAGAACAAAGAATGAACTTAAGCTTGTTGCCCAACAATTGGGAATTGCTGTTCGCTCTCATCATTCTAAAGATCAAATTGTTGACATGATTAATGAAAGCTTGTTTAATGTAACTCCTCCAAATGAGCAAACGCAGATTGAATTAGCTAAGTTACAGCTAGCCCTGCAGGAGGCTCGTGTGAAGGAAGCTGAATTTCAAGCACGTGCTAAGGAGGCTGATGTTAAGGAGGCTGAGTTTCACGCACAAGTTGAACTTGCTAGGATTCAGGCAGACCATGAGTATCGCATGAAACAAGGTGGAACTGGATCATCTAGCACTGATGATTTTGATGTGGCTAAAAATGTTAAACTTGTCCCTCCTTTTAATGAATCTGATTTAACAAAGTATTTTCAGTTGTTTGAGAGGGTAGCTACAGGTTTTAATTGTCCCAAGGAGTATTGGCCAGTACTCCTTCAAACTGTTCTCACCGGTAAAGCTCAAGTAACTTATGCAACTTTGCCTCAGGATCAATCTGATAATTATGATGTAGTTAAGAGCTTGATTCTTAAGGCCTATGAGCTTGTTCCTGAAGCTTTTAGAGTAAAATTTAGGACAACTTATAAGCAAGATAAGCAACCCCATGTTGAGTATGCAAAAATCAAAGAAGATCTGTTAAAGCAGTGGTTAAATTCTAAGAATGTGGATTCTGATTTTGGTAAATTTAAGCAGATGATTTTGCTGGAGGACTTCAAGAGGTGTATTTATAAAGATGTAAGCCTATATCTTGATGAGAAAAGAATAGATAATTTGTCTGATGCTGCAGTTTTAGCTGATGAATATGTTCTCACTCACAAGAGATATTCTAGAGAAAAAGGGAAAGCTGAGAGTAAGTACGTTGCCTCTACTCAGAGTACAGGTAACAGGAAAGAGAATAAAGATGATGTTTCTCAGGAAGTAAATACCAGCTTCACCTCTAGATTTCAGAAAAGTAAATGTACTTATTGTAGTAAGCTTGGTCATACTACGGAGAAATGTTTCAGGAGACAGCGTGATGTGAACAAAAAGGAGTCTTTAAATATTCAGTCAATTGGTCTAGTGTCCACCCTTGAGAGTTCCCATAATTCTTTAACTGAGTTAACTGAACCTGCTTTGAGGGGTAACTTAAATTCTCATGATGGAGCTCCTCTTTTGAGCAGTAACGTGGGTGACACTCTCAAGAGTTCATGTGCTAATTTCCTGTCTGATGGTTTTGTCAGTCCTCTGGACAGTAATGACAGGAAATCAGTTAAAATATATGGTGATACAGGTGCTTACCAATCCCTTATGCTGACCAGTGTTCTAGGCTCTAATGTTAATTCCTCTGATGAAACTGTAATCTTACAAGGTGTAGGGAATAATTACTTCTCTGTCCCTCTGTGCAGAGTGAATTTAGAGTCTGGTTTTGCTAATGGTTCCGTTATGGTTGGGTTGGTTGAGACACTCCCAATGTCAGGTGTAACTTTCTTACTTGGAAATGATATTGGTGGAAGTCAAGTGTGTCCAGCTCCTCAGTTGTCTAGTGAGCCAGTGGCTGCGACCCAGGATTGCGATGTCCCTGATGTGTTTTCTGCATGTGCTGTCACTAGGGCTAAGTCTAAAGTTACTGGTGATTTTGAGGATAATGATGATGATGATGTTATCCTAGCTGACACTTTTCTTGCTAATTTGGACCACTCACCAGATGAGGCAGTACCCCGTAGTGTTGATAATTTGTCTCGTCAAGAGTTGGTTGAGTTGCAGGTTGCTGACCCTGAGTTGAAAGGTCTAGCTAACTCTGCTTGCAGTGAGGAAGAGTCAGCCGGTGCTTCTACTTGTTATTATATAAAGTCAGGAGTACTTATGAGGAATTGGAAACCCCCAACAACATCAGCCGACTGTGAATGGGAGGTTGTACATCAAGTTGTCATCCCTCGTGTTTGTAGGCAGGATATCATTAGAGTGGCTCATGATTCCAGTTTGGCAGGACACCTTGGAGGGAGGAAGACTGTGGCACGCATTTTGAAACACGTCTACTGGCCAGGTATCTTCAGGGATGTTTCCTGGTATTGTAAGTCTTGTCACACCTGTCAAGTTGTGGGGAAGTGTAATCAGACCGAAAAGGTTGCACCTCTAGTTCCCATTCCTCCTTTTGAGGCGCCTTTCACCCGTGTGTTGGTGGATATTGTGGGCCCTCTTCCTAAGACTTCTTCAGGATTTTCTTATGTGTTGACCCTGATTGATATGGCTACTCGTTATCCTGAAGCCATTCCACTTAGAAATATCTCAGCAAAGAACGTGGTTAAGGAAATGCTAGGGTTCTTCACAAAGTTTGGTCTGCCCAAGGAGGTACAGTCAGACCGGGGAAGTAATTTCATGTCGAATGTTTTCAAGTAGTCTCTGAAAGAGTTGGGCATCACCCAGATCACGTCTTCAGCTTACCATCCCCAGACCCAAGGAGCGTTGGAGAGATATCATCAAACACTCAAATCGATGCTCAAAAAATACTGTTTGGAACATCAGAAAGACTGGGATAAAGGTCTTCCATTCGTTGTGTTTGCTGCAAGAGAATCTCCAAATGAATCACTGGGCTTCTCACCTTTTGAACTACTGTTTGGCCATGAAGTAAGAGGACCCCTTAAGCTACTCAAGGAATGCTGGCTGTCGGAGGAAGATGACGTCAACATGCTGGAGTATGTGATGAAGTTCAAAGAACGGCTGTCCACTGCTTTACAGTTGGCGAGAGAGAATTTAGGAGCTGCTCAGGAGAAGATGAAGACTTGGTATGATAAGAAGTCTAGGTTATGCCACTTTCAGCCAGGAGATCAGGTTTTGATTCTGCTACCAGTTCATGGGCAACCTCTTCAAGCCAAGTTTAGTGGTCCTTATTTCGTGGAGAAGAAACTCAGTGATGTCAACTATGTCATCGCCACACCAGATCGTAGAAAGAGCAAGCAACTATGTCGCATCAACATGCTAAAGTTATATCACAGGCGGGACGAAAATAATCCAGTCTGCACTGTAGCTGTTCCACCCGAGTCTGCAAGTGAAGCTCTCCCATGCAGTATGTGCCAGATCGATAGTTTGGGGAAGAATCCTGATATCATGAATGATCTCCAGACTAAGCTTTCTCATCTACCTCCCAAGGAAAAGCAGGAGTTTTCGGCATTACTGCAGGAGTACCCGCAAGTGTTCCGTGCCACTCCAGGAAGAACCACTGTGTTGATGCATGATGTCGATGTTGGAGACGCAAAGCCAATTAAATTGCCTCCTTACCGTGTGAACCCGGTGAAAATTCCTCTCATCCAGAAGGAGCTTGGCTACCTGTTGGACCACAAGATGATTGAACCCTGTCAGAGCGAGTGGAGTTCTCCTGTCACTCTAGTCCCTAAGCCAGGTGGGTCGCAGCGGCTTTGCATCGACTACAGACGTGTTAATCAGATAACCAAAACAGACACTTACCCTCTCCCTCGTGTGGAAGATTGCATAGACAAGATCGGAAAGGCTAGGTACATAAGTAAGTTTGATTTGTTAAAGGGATACTGGCAAGTACCTATGACTGAACGTGCTAGGGAGATCTCATGTTTTGTAACACTAGGAAAGACTTTTGCATGTTCCGTAATGCCATATGGTATGAAGAATGCACCAGCCACATTTCAGAAGCTCATGAATGTTGTAACAGAGGGTTTGGCAGGGTGTGTTGTTTATATTGATGATGTATTAATCTTCAGTGACAACTGGAAAGATCACCTATGCCATGTCAGTAAATTTCTTGAGCGTTTGGTTCAGGCTAATCTTGTAGCTAATTTATCAAAGTGTGAGTTTGGTCAAGCTAAAGTTCAGTACCTCGGGTACGTAATTGGTGATGGACATGTTGCACCACCAGCAGCTAAGGTTCAGGTTATAAGTGATCTTCCCAGACCTAAAAGTAGGAAAGAGCTACAAAGATTTTTGGGAATGGTAGGTTATTACCGGAGATTTGTTCTTAACTTTTCTATTCTTGTATCACCACTTACAGACCTACTGAAAATGGGAGTTAAATTTGTCTGGACCGATAACTGTGAATCCTCTTTCAACAAACTTAAAGCTATCCTATTAAGTCAGCCAGTGCTCGCTACTCCAAATTTTGCTAAGCCTTTTAAGATGGCTGTTGATGCAAGTGATACAGGAGCTGGGGCTGTTTTGCTGCAAGAGGACACCCTGTATCTTATTACAGTAAGAAGTTTACTCCACCTCAAAAGAACTACTCAACTATTGAGAAAGAGCATTTGGCCTTGATTTTGGGTTTACAGCATTTTTCATTTTATTTGTGTTCTGGTTTTGACCCCATAGTCATTTATACCGATCATAACCCACTGAGATTCCTTAGTAAGTTTAAAGATAAAAATCAGAGATTGACAAGATGGAGTCTACTTCTTCAGGAGTATTCATTAGACATACAACATGTCAAGGGGAAAGAAAATGTTATTGCAGATTGCTTATCTAGACTTTAGACAGATTGTTTTAGAGTAATAAGAAATTTCCTTTGTAAATTTCTTTTTCTTTGTGGGGAGGTGTTACGTAGCCTATGATTTCATCATCCTTTGTGTAATTTTAACGCACAGTATGCTGCATGTTTGATCACGAGCGTGTTCTGCCTCAGTTCCCCCCTTCTACCGTTATAGTAGAGTAAGTCGTCCTTTCTGTTGTTCAGAGCGGGATTGTCAACTCTTTGTCCCCATGGCTTCATTTGCGCGTCCTTCTTACAAGTTGTATCAAGCTCTGCTGGCCCCTATATAATGAGCTCAGTCTCTGCATCATTGCCACTTAGATCTACTCCTCATTTTGTTCACATCTCTGTCCTCCCCTGTACAGTTATTGTTGTGAGTGCTCCGGAGGTCTCCAACCATCTAGCAGCTGTGTAATTTGAGTATAACTGTTATTGCATTTTTTCCTTGTACTGTATAGCATAAGGTGTTGATTTGTGGGCCTAGTGAGGTTTTTTTGTAATTTAGGTAGGATTCATTTTGTCATCCAGTTTTAATACTATTTTGTATCTGTAATAATTTATCTTGCATTAACTGAGCATTACCCAGTGTATTTTCATTTTATCAGGGCTGACTTAGGTAAATTTACTCTTGCTAATTTCATGTTAATAGAGGCTATTGCAGTTAACCATATATTTAACTTGTTTTTTGATATTACATTATCCTTATGAGTCCTGAATGTTTTGTTGTTAGTTTGAGCATTAAACTTTAACTTGTAATTTTACCTAACTCTTTTGTTTTGAACCTGGAACTTTACGGGACAGTAGTGACTCTTAGTATTCTCACTTAAAGTGTACATTATCTTTCTCTGTTCCGTAACAGTGTGTGTGTGTAGGTTACAGGACGTGACATTGAGGTGATGAAAATTTGGCAACGCCTCAAGGGACTCAGTCTTTATTACTGAGGTATAGACTAGTAATGTAGTTTCAGGCAGGTCAGAGGGTATACTTAGGAAGCACAATAACTTTAATAGGAATTCAAGGAATGCCGTAGGAAGTTAGGTGTCTGTGATTTGCTACTCAGATGTGATGTTAGTTCTTCAGTTCTCAGTACAGTGATAATACTTAATACTGGGCTGCTAGGTGCATAGAAATGAGGGCGTGATCTATGTTGAACTTTGGGAAATTTTAGTCATGACAGAAGTTTGTAGGGTAGATGCGGCCTTCACCTCAGATGGGAAGGGAGAGCTACGGTAGGTAGGACTCCAGATGACCGCATTCAGCATGCTTTAGGTCTTACTAAAGAGGTGGAAAGAGCGGCAGTTAATGGTGTAGCTGTTAACAGTACAACCCCAAAGGTCAATTGTGATAATAATAATAATAATAATAATAATAATAATAATAATAATAAAAATAATAATAATACGGGATCAGATTACCAGCCGAATCTAGTAGATTTGATCTCACTCCAGGAGACAATAAGGAGATTTGTGGGAATGGAGGGAGTGTCAGACCAATGACTTGTATGAGGGTCGCCACATCGACTGAGGATTTAAACAACTACTTGTAAACAGGGCAAATTTTTTTGCGTCTCACAGCCCTACTAGATCCAGCCAGACTATGAATATTATGGATATGAATGCGAGAAGTAATGTTTCAGAGCTAGATGAATTAGTTACTTATGCAACTACCGAAAATTTCGAAATAATTATGAATACAGAATCGTGGCTAAACCCTCTTGCCATGCACCTTATTGAAGAGGTATCACTACAAATCTATAAAAAATTAGAAAAATCGCGACTTCACAAAACCAGCTGGGAGGATTTAATATATATCAAAACCAAATAAATGCAGTATTTTAATATATATATCAAAACCACATAAATGCAATAAAGATTGGGTAAATGGATGTAGAAACATATGATTCTATGTCGAAAATTTCAGAGAGTAAGAAACTATTTGTGTATGTGTGTGTGTGTGTGTTAGTGATGTAAGACTCGCGAGTCAATCGTTCAAATCGAACGATTCCTTTCGCTGAATCGGGTGTATCGAGTCATTGTTTTCATTAACTCGTTCACTTAGTATTAGTTTATATTCTAACATTATATTTCGGTTGAGACTCGAGAGTGGTATGTGCACTGCTCATATCACTGCCTGGTATGAGGACACACCACCACTCATACCACACCATCACTGGTGTTCACTGACCTAGTGACCAGACCTTCAGCTCGTGGCAGGCTGCGGGTATCAGCCTCGAGTTATGGACACGAGTGTCACGAGTGACATAACTTTAGAACTCGACTGACTCAGGCCGCTCCGGGCAAATGTGGCGGGGCCCGACCCGGCTCACCACTCACGAGTTTGAAGTACCCGGTCGCGGTATAAGTATTGCTCAGTGTTCACACCACTGCTTGGTATGAACAGTAGTGTGAGCACACATCACCACTCATAGCACAGGACCACTTGCAGGCAGCGTGTTCCAGCCTCGATTATTGAGTGTGAACAAGATTTCGTAGAACCCGAATTACATGACTCAAGCCACCCCGGACAGATGAGGTGGGGCCCGGCCAAGGCTCGGCTCACCGAGTCACTGGTGACTCACGAATTGGAAAGGATTTTAAATAACAGGTCGCTGTGTTTTTCATTTCTGTTTTATTCTAGGAATAAAATAATAAATTATTAAGCAATCTAAATGTTTTTCTTTATCCTACTAATAATTTAAAGCTATTTACATCACCTCAGAATGGCTTAACGTTTTTTAACGTTTTTTTTTTTTTAATGCAGTCCTCTCAGTGCCTCAGTTTTTTTAAGGTTGGTTTAGAGACGATTCAGTTTTGGTAACCCCATCGAGGATAATGGCGTCAGCCAAAAGATAGAAAGAATTTAACTGCCACAGTTTAATGGATTATGTTTGTTTTTGCTCTAAAATATGTCATTATTCAATTTGTTTAACGGAATAGTAAAGTTTTTTTTTTTTATGTAATATAGGTGTGTCATTCTTTACCCCGACAATTAAAATTTTTAAAATGCCCGCCGAGACCGCCACAGGACCTCCCACCTCACCACCGCCGAGCCGCCACCCCACCACCAC
This sequence comes from Coenobita brevimanus, assembly GCF_032717465.1. NCBI lineage: Eukaryota > Metazoa > Arthropoda > Malacostraca > Decapoda > Coenobitidae > Coenobita > Coenobita brevimanus. The sequence goes on from NC_137054.1 coordinate 35,213,775, forward strand.
CCCAGGAGGACACACCGGTGAGGTTAGTGACCTCGGGCAAGAGGGTCATCGGGGCATCCCGACCCTGAGCCCCTATTCCCCGCAAGTGCCCCAACCCCAGGCGTTCAGACAACCTGAACTACTGTGCGGGCAGGGTAGTGACCGTCAGACCAGGGGTGGGACTGAAAAGAGGTCAGTCCCAAGTAACACCGTCTTGACGGTCTTGCTACACCCTCTAGGGCAGGAAGAGGCCCAAGGGCAGGAAGAGGCCCAAGGCTACGGCCTTAAAAGAGAAATAGACACAGGCTACGGCCTGACAAAGTGTGTAAAGGGGAAGGTGACCCCAGGCTCCGGCCTTAACACGCTGAGGAGAGAGAGTTGCCTGTGTGCATCCCTCTCCAGTTGTACTTTGGCTATGGCCAGAATACGGTCCAGGGTAGAGAGACCCTGCTACCGTACGTGTAGCGCTACCCAATTACGGAAGCAGCGACTCGGGGCCGGCCTCTCGCCGGAGCAGACGGGTGATCCCGTTTCTCCGTTAGTCGTTTCCCGTACGGGCAGACACTCAGCTACGGCTGGGGCACGTACCAGGGTGGAGAATTCCCTGACGGTAGGATCTGTCCGTATTGGAGAGAGTGCGGCCCTTGGGCCCCTCACTCCGGCTTGTTCCCTACTGCAGGAGGAACACCACGTTGACGGCCTCTTGCCTCGGCGAAAGGGCGACCCCGATCACCCTACTGGTGTCCCTCGCACGCCGGACAAGTTCACGGCACCAGCCAAAGTCCATACTAGGGGAAGTGGAGCCCCACCTCAGCCCAATGAACACACTCGGGGAACCACGAAGAGTGTGAGTCTCCCTCAAGACTCTTTCCCTCCGGGGAGCCCTTCATCGCCATCCAGGCTTCTTGGCCAAGCGGAGGCGTTAGAGTGGTGGCAAGGCCCGATTGCGGAGTTACCGCCCACACCCGGACACTCCTTAGCACTGTTGGAGCCCTACAGGAGACGCTGCCGCAGCCCAGCCCTGACGACGCCTCTCCCCCTGAGCACCTGCAGCCCCCGGACGCCCAGGCCTTCCACCACGGTCCCCGACAACGGCGACCTAGGCTCTCTCACGCCCCGGCGGCAGAGGAAGCAGGCCCGAATCCTCCGCCTGTTCGGTCCTAGTCCCGAGGGCCCCCGATCAGGTCGAGGCCCCCAGACTACAGGGCCTCCCTGCACCCCACCAGTGCGGCCCTAGGAAGGAGCCGCCCCTCAGGTCGAGGCCCTAAACAAGGGAGCCTCCCTGACAGTAAGTACCAGTGACCCAACTACCCAAGAAACACGGGTAGAACAGTGACAGTGACCCCTAATAGTGACAGTGATCCAATGCACAGTGGCAGTGTCTAATAACAGTTATATTAAACAGTGATATCGTAGTAAGTCGTGCTTAAACATTAAACAGTTCAGTTCCCCCTCTCAGAAAGGAAGCGGGGAGTTTTCTGTGGAATTGAAGGTAGGTGTGTGAGTGAGCCGAAAGGCTAGTGAAGTGCTCCCCTGCGACTAGGTGACAGTGTCGGATGTCGCCATAAACACCCTACCTCTATTATAGTAACATCTCCCCCACAGACTCCCGATCACAGTGAATATAAGTGAAACTCCCCCGTTTATTATTATCCACCAGTGACACGACAAATGTTCTCAATTGACCATCGCAGTGAAGTGATATCTCTTCTCAATAACAGTAACACATATCCCTGACTGCCCTGTGCCCTGTGTAAAAGTAGATTGGATCCAGTTATAAGTGTATTATTGTATCTCTGTGTTATTGTGTATCAAATATTGTGTATGTAGCACTGTAAGGGATAGAATTTAAGCAATAGATGTGATTCGGTGTACTGTCTCTTTTTATGCCCTGTTCCTTTGTTAGTGCATTACATCCGGTCTAGCCAAAGGACCCCGTCCCAGTGCTCGTGTTTTTACGATGAGAAGTCACCTTAAAAACACAGCATTACACTGGTGGCAAGCGGTGGTCCTAGATCCGAGTAACGCACGGAGGAACACGAAAGGGAACTTAAAATGGCAGCTAAACCACACATCCAATTGCCAAGGTTCAACCCGGACCAGTGTGACATAGACGTATATTTGGACATGGTCAAACCCCTCCTGGACATAGGGTTTGACTCTGACAGAGAAAAGATCGCTGTCACTCTACCTAACTTGGGTAAAATAATCACTAGCGTCGCACCAAAAGTCGTCCCAGAACTGTCATGGGACCAATTCTCACAAATAGTGAGACAGGCTTTCACGCCATCCATAGGCCGAGTTGTCGCTCTTTCTCAACTCGACGCCCTCACCTACGACGGAAACCTGGATGACACATTCACCCGGGCTAGGCGCCTCGTCAGCGCCACCTATCCCAAGGCACCACCCAATGCCCGGGATATCCATACATTCAATGCACTGTTGAGAATCCTCCCCAGCATAGTCAGGGAGCATTTCTCAATCTACGACCCCTCAGGGGACATGGAAAATGACCTACAACTCGTCCGACGTCTGCTCGCCACCCGCCCCACACCACAGCCACTCCACGCGGTGACACGTTTTCCTACAAGGCAACAACCCCCTTCCAAACCTAAACTGCCGCCACATCAGCCAGCTACTGAGCCGCCCACAGTCCCTAGAGCTTACCCCCAAAAGAAGCGCTCAAACCCGAGGGAACAAGGAAACCTCATCACCATTAACCCCTGGGAATTCATGGCTTGCAGCCGCACCTGCCCTCTACACGACATTAGGGAACAGCTCAAAGCTAGCAGGCGCAGAGGTTTTCAACAAGGACGCAAGAAAGTATCCTCCTTAGACACCACCGCCCAGGAAGACGACACACCGACGCACACCCTCTCGGGAACAGACGACGACGACGACCAAGAAGACACCACTCCACAGCAAATGGATTTTTAGGCCCGCCCCCGCACCTACCCACGGTGGCGGGGGCCACCTCACACAACTACAGACCCCCTGTTTACGACAAAATCTGGCTAAACGGGGTCAAGGCACGTCTACTAGTGGATACGGGAGCAGCCAGATCGTGCCTCTACTCCCACTTCTACTCCCGCCACATGGGTGCATTCGGCCCCCTCTTCCCCACCTCAGCCAACCTCGTCGACGCAGGGGACGGCCCCCTGCCTATCCGTGGGGAAACTCGGGCCCTTCAAACCTACACCCATCAGCAAATATCCACTAGCCACCCATTCATCATATTCGACTCAACATGCAGTCAATACGATGGATATTTAGGGCTGGACCTCCTACAGAAATTACATGCCACCATTGACTGCCACCAACGCCGCCTCCACTTCAATCCAGCCCACCACAACCAACCAGCAGTGAGGACTAAGGAAGAAAGAAAAAAAAAAACAACAACGAAAGCTCGCCAAAAACCCACACCCCCACACACTACCATCAGACACTCACCTGTCCCATACCACAGACACACCTACACCCTACCCAGCCCCTCACACCACTAGACTCCCATCCCCACCACCCACCACTCATCATCTACATCCCTCCCCATCTTTTCCAGCCACTGTCGCCTCCTCTATCACCATTCCACCACATCATGAAGCTTGGGTAAAACTTAACAAACCTTCCCATACCTCCGTCCTCTTCTCACCATCCATCCCCACCGGACCACTCTCCTCCTGTCTAGTAAGCCCTACCTTCCTTCCCCCACATGCCCAAGAAATCCGTGTCGCCAACCTCGTTACCACACCACTAACCTTACCAAGAGGACTCATCATCGGCGACACTGAAGAAGCCGAACCATGCCAAACGCCGCCCCCAGACCTGCCCACCCTACCCACCCTACCATTACACCTATTCCCAGCCCAAACCAACAGCCTCCGACAACTCCTCCTGGATTTTCAAGATCTATTCTCCTCAGGCCCGACCGACCTTGGCCATACCACCTACCTCAGCCATGAGATACACACAACAGGACCTCCAATTCGCCAACCATCACGACGGAAAAATCCTAAGCAACGAGAGGAAGAAGACCGGCAGGTCCAGGACATGCTAGATGCCGGCGTGATCTCCAACTCTAATAGCCCATGGTCCTCTCCAGTGGTACTCGTAAGAAAAAAAGACGGGACAATGCGCTTTTGCGTTGATTACCGCCGAGTAAATGATGTCACAGTCAAAGACGCCACTCCCCTGCCATGTATCGACGACTCCCTAGACTCCTTACATGGCTCAACATGGTTCTCCACCTTGGATCTACAGTCGGGGTACTGGCAAGTCCCTGTGCATCCCGACGACAAACACAAAACCGCCTTCTCCACATCCAACGGCAAACATTACGAGTTCAATGTCCTCCCTTTCGGACTCTGCAACGCTCCTGCCACATTCTCCCGTTTAATGGAGTCAGTCCTTAGCGGTCTAACTTGGGAGACTTGCTTAGCATATCTCGACGACGTCATTGTTTTCAGTCGTACATGGGCTGACCACCTTCACCGCCTGAAGCAAGTGTTTCACCGCATACGCCAAGTCGGACTTAAACTGAAACCTACGAAATGTGTATTAGCAGAGAGATCAGTTTCCTTCTTAGGGCATCTAATTAATGCAGAGGGCATCTCACCAGACCCAGAGAAACTTCGAGCCATCGCAGACATCCCACTCCCCCGCGACGTGCACGAAGTCAGAGCATTTCTGGGGTTGACATCATATTACAGGCGATTCGTCAAAGGATTCGCTGACATCGCAAAACCCCTCCACGAACTAACAAAAAAGGGCGAACCTTTTTTATGGACAGAGACAAGACAAACAGCCTTCACCACCCTCAAATCAAAACTAACCACCTCGCCAGTAGTCGCGTTCCCAGACTACAATCTTCCCTTCCGCCTCTATACCGATGTGTCCCTCATCGCCATAGGAGCTGTCCTTGCGCAGGTACAAAATGGCAAGGAACACATCATCGCCTGTGCCAGTCGCACCCTTAACACGGCAGAGCGGAACTACGCGGCCACAAAACGTGAGTGCCTAGGGATCATCTGGTCCCTAGAGTACTTCAAATCCTACATCTCGGGCACCCACGTAGTAGTCATCACCGATCATCAATCCCTACAATGGCTACGACAGTCAAATACAAATAACGCCCAACTGATACGCTGGCGGGAAACCCTCGAAGAATACGACTTCGAAATTGCATACCGACCAGGCAAGCTACACACCAACGCTGATGCCCTATCCCGTCTCCCAGTCAACACCATCAAAGAAGAACCCGACCTGGTTAAAATGTGGTTTGACAAACAACGCCCCACTTGGATTCCACAGACCACATTTAACAAACTCCACCCGCATGGCGAACATCTTTTTGACCCAAACGGACACATTGTCCTCAGCCCAGCCACGGCCCACAACACCATGCTCCACCTCCATGCCCACAACGGCATCCACCTAGGAACTAAGAAGCTGCTACAGATATTTAACGATATGTACTGGACTCCCAACCCATCCACCATCGCAAAGAAGATCATACAATCATGCCGAGCATGCGCTCTTGGCAAAGATATCACCCGAACACCAGGCCCTACAGGAAAAGTCACAGCACAAAAACCGTGGCAACTTCTCTCCCTAGACGTCGTCGGCCCCCTCACACCAAAATCCGGCTATAAGTACATAATTACCTTCGTGGATGTGTACTCTAAATTCATCATCGCCTGCCCAGCCAAGGACCACACTGCACCGTCAATCGCCGACGCCCTCACCCGACATGTTTTCCCTTATTTCGGGATTCCCCAGGCCATCCATTCGGACAATGCCCCTGAATTTACGGGGAAAATATGGGAAGAACTTGCCAACATCTTTGGATACAGCATCTCCCACTCATCTCCCTACTGGCCCCAAGGCAACAGCGTATGCGAAAGAAGCCACCACTCCCTGATGAACCAAGTCCGCACGCGCATTACGCAAACAGGAAATGAAGACTGGCCTGCACACGTTAAGATCGTGCAATGGGGGTTAAACACGTGCCCAAGGGAAGATGGAATAACCCCGCACGAGAGAGTGTTCGGGGAACCACCCCTACTCCTACCCCTCCGTCACCACCTACAACCGCCCACTCCACCCTCCAGCACCGACCCTCTCCACCACCTCAAACGCCGCCTCCACCACCTACACTCAAAGCAGGACCTAGCACCTGACACAACCCACTCCAACCCATACACACCTGGCCAATCTGTGGTGGTTGCAAATCTCCCTACCCCACCGAAGACCGCCCCCCGATTCAATGGACCTTACAAAATTGTGCGGGTGCCTAATCCTTATCAAGTCACCATGGATCAACAAGGGCAACACCGCACATACAGAAACCGCCACGTGCGTCCCTTCAACCCACCCGCCACCGCCCACCCCCGCACTAAGCCTACCTCCACCCAGGCCCACACACCTGGCCACCCTGACCTTCCTCAACTTCACCCCCCAAACTCCTACTACTACTCCTTTTCCCCCCCCTCCTCACACTCTCCGCCTACCAGCTCTCCACCAAGCACACCATCACCGCAACCACCTCCCACCACCCCTACTTCGCAACCAGACACTCACCCACCAAACACCCATCCACCCACCACCCCCCAATCCACCCCACCCAGGCCACCCTCGCCACCACAACCGCCCACCTCCCCCGAGAACCACCCCAACCCCACACCCACCACCGACCTCCCCCATGACCACTCCCATTATACACGTCACACCGCACCACCAACCATCCACCCACCTCACCACCGTACACCCTCACCGCCACCATGCAATCAACCAGCCTCACCACCCACACCCACCATAACCACGACCACCACCAGATCGGGACGACTCTCACGCCCACCCACGAGATACACCCTGACACCCCCACCCAACACCCACTTATCCCAGAATCCACCATCACCACCCACCCCCAATACCTCCCCCATAAACCTACCCCTCCACCAAGCACGTTGGAACTTTCCTAACTCCCAATTCCCCAAAGTACAACGCTCCTCCCACCACATTAGCCCAAATAAAAGCACCACCCTCCCATCACTCTCCAGCATTCAAATCTCATCTCCCCACCAGGCACCATTCCCCAAGATGAAGATAACCAGGGTCCGATGGCAACCTCACAACCACCCACCAACCAGAATCAGAGGCACCCACCACCTGCTACGCCTCCTACGCCGGACCAACCAGCCGTCCTCCCTCCACTTCACGCTCTGCCCCCACCAGGAGCCCAATCAATTCACCACGCACTGGGTCAGCTTCACCCAACACCTGACCCCGGCCTACCAGACAGCCACCTCCACTACCTACCACCTCCAGTCACGGGGCCGTGACTTCAACGACGCGGAGGGTGGTAAAATGCCCGCCGAGACCGCCACAGGACCTCCCACCTCACCACCCCCCACACCACCGCCGAGCCGCCACCCCACCACCACCCCAGGAGGACACACCGGTGAGGTTAGTGACCTCGGGCAAGAGGGTCATCGGGGCATCCCGACCTTGAGCCCCTATTCCCCGCAAGTGCCCCAACCCCAGGCGTTCAGACAACCTGAACTACTGTGCGGGTGGGGTAGTGACCGTCAGACCAGGGGTGGGACTGAAAAGAGGTCAGTCCCAAGTAACACCGTCTTGACGGTCTTGCTACACCCTCTAGGGCAGGAAGAGACCCAAGGGCAGAAAGAGGCCCAAGGCTACGGCCTTAAAAGAGAAATAGACACAGGCTACGGCCTGACAAAGTGTGTAAAGGGGAAGGTGACCCCAGGCTCCGGCCTTAACACGCTGAGGAGAGAGAGTTGCCTGTGTGCATCCCTCTCCAGTTGTACTTTGGCTACGGCCAGAATACGGTCCAGGGTAGAGAGACCCTGCTACCGTACGTGTAGCGCTACCCAATTACGGAAGCGGCGACTCGGGGCCGGCCTCTCGCCGGAGCAGACGGGTGATCCCGTTTCTCCGTTAGTCGTTTCCCGTACGGGCAGACACTCAGCTACGGCTGGGGCACGTACCAGGGTGGAGAATTCCCTGATGGTAGGATCTGTCCGTATTGGAGAGAGTGCAGCCCTTGGGCCCCTCACTCCGGCTTGTTCCCTACTGCGGGAGGAACACCACGTTGACAGCCTCTTGCCTCGGCGAAAGGGCGACCCCGATCACCCTACTCGTGTCCCTCGCACGCCGGACAAGTTCACGGCACCAGCCAAAGTCCATACTAGGGGAAGTGGAGCCCCACCTCAGCCCAATGAACACACTCGGGGAACCACGAAGAGCGTGAGTCTCCCTCAAGCCTCTTTCCCTCCGGGGAGCCCTTCTTCGCCATCCAGGCTTCTTGGCCAAGCGGAGGCGTTAGAGTGGTGGCAAGGCCCGATTGCGGAGTTACCGCCCACACCCGGACGCTCCTTAGCACTGTTGGAGCCCTACAGGAGACGCTGCCGCAGCCCAGCCCTGACGACGCCTCTCCCCCTGAGCACCTGCAGCCCCCGGACCCCCAGGCCTTCCACCACGGTCCCCGACAACGGCGACCTAGGCTCTCTCACGCCCCGGCGGCAGAGGAAGCAGGCCCGAATCCTCCGCCTGTTCGGTCCTAGTCCCGAGGGCCCCCGATCAGGTCGAGGCCCCCAGACTACAGGGCCTCCCTGCACCCCACCAGCGCGGCCCTAGGAAGGAGCCGCCCCTCAGGTCGAGGCCCTAAACAAGGGAGCCTCCCTGACAGTAAGTACCAGTGACCCAACTACCCAAGAAACACGGGTAGAACAGTGACAGTGACAGTGACCCCTAATACAGTGACAGTGATCCAATGCACAGTGGCAGTGTCTAATAAAAGTTATATTAAACAGTGATATCGTAGTAAGTCGTGCTTAAACATTAAACAGTTCAGTTCCCCCTCTCAGAAAGGAAGCGGGGAGTTTTCTGTGGAATTGAAGGTAGGTGTGTGAGTGAGCCGAAAGGCTAGTAAAGTGCTCCCCTGCGACTAGGTGACAGTGTCGGATGTCGCCATACGCACCCTACCTCTATTATAGTAACATCTCCCCCACAGACTCCCGATCACAGTGAATATAAGTGAAACTCCCCCGTTTATTATTATCCACCAGTGACACGACAAATGTTCTCAATTGACCATCGCAGTGAAGTGATATCTCTTCTCAATAACAGTAACACATATCCCTGACTGCCCTGTGCCCTGTGTAAAAGTAGATTGGATCCAGTTATAAGTGTATTATTGTATCTCTGTGTTATTGTGTATCAAATATTGTGTATGTAGCACTGTAAGGGATAGAATTTAAGCAATAGATGTGATTCGGTGTACTGTCTCTTTTTATGCCCTGTTCCTTTGTTAGTGCATTACATCCAGTCTAGCCAAAGGACCCCGTCCCAGTGCTCGTGTTTTTACGACGAGAAGTCGCCTTAAAAACACAGCATTACAATTTTCTTGCATCAGGTCCATAGTATGAATAGGAGGGAGTTGGCAACATTCAATGATTAACCGAGTGTTGAGCGAGCGAGCTACGCTCTCTCACCCATCACCGACGTGCTCGGCTAGTCGGCTGGCAGAAATAACGGTTGCTGCAGCCAGGCTACTGACTTGGTGAATCGAGTGACTCAACTACCCGATTCTCTTCGGTGACTGACTCATAAAAACTCGAGTCACCAAAGTGAATCGAGTTTTCCATCTCTAGTGTGTGTGTGTGTAATGTACAGATCACTTAAGTTAGACGATGAAAACAGTATATTATTGTCTATCTATCTATCTGTTGCCTGTCCGGCGAAATAAAACCAATTATAGAAAATAATGACTGGCGTACGGGGGGGAATTTAATAATCTGAATATTAAATGGAGAATTTCGTGTGCAGACAAAGAAAGGAACAGGTAGTAGAACTGAGAGATGATGTACTTTTTAAGTCAGGCAGTGAACACATTGACACCAGGTAAGAATATACTAAAACTTGCTCTAGCAACAGACAGTAATCGAATAAATTAGATCAAAATATGATAGGACTTGAAATTAACATAAACTGTAAGACCAACACATACTGTACACCTTTTACAATAGTTCCTAACTTAAAAAAATAAATCGCTAATGAAAGAAATGACCATGCCAACAACAACTGGATTAAGTTAATAAAGGTGGATAACGTCGATGAAATGTGAGAAATATTTACTGATCGACTGGTGTCTGTCGAAAGAAAAAATAAACCCAGCATTACCCGAAGAAATAATAAACCAGCGTGTATGACGAGGAATACTGAAGAAATCAGCGCTCTCAAGAGATGAACATAGAAAAAAATATTAATGCAGAGAAAATCACGATGACGGTAAGAAAATCTTACAATTACAGAGGGAATGTACGAGAAATTTTCACAAAATAGAACAAGAGTGAGACGGGAATTCTTCGTGAAGCAAAATGAAACCCAAAATTATTTTTCGTTATGTGAGGGGCAAAGAGAAAATGTGAAAGACAACATAGGCCCTTTACAAGACTTGGGAGGCAATCCCATCCATGATAACTAAACAGTAGCAATAATATTGAACGTCTCCTTTCAGAGGGTTTTCAGAAAAGAGAATAGCATTCCTGTGCCACAATTTTTTTTTTTTTCCCTTATGACTAGAAGATGATAAATTATCAATCAACGAAGTGACAGGACACGAAGTGTTAAATTATCTTCAGAAAATCGACCCAAATACATCAAATGTCCCAGACCAGATATCTCCTCACACAGTACGTACATGTTACAGACAGTAACACAATGTTCAATAAACATGTAACTCAAATGTTCAATTAACCAGTAAAATGACTTTGTCGGCGAGGTACGAGCGAGGCCATTTAAATCCGAAAGCATTATAATGTCGCCTAGAGTATACTGATGGCTATCTACCTACCAAGTTTCGTGCCTTTACTACAAACTGTCTGGCCTGTGGCTCCTTTTGAATAGTTTCGACATGCTGCACTTGGCGCGTGTCACGTGCCACGTGCACCGCCTAGGTGTGATGAAACCTATCAAAAACGAATCTAAAAGGATTGGACTATCATATGGAGGAAATCACGCTGTGATCGGCCCTATGGTTGCTGAGCTATAAGCTTCTCAAGAGAGTTACGGTCGGGCCGGGTGGAGCCTATCTGGGTTTGGCCGGGCCGGGTCGGGTCTCTCGTATGTGAGAAAATGCCACTACTTGACGTGAGACTCGCGAGGGTTTTTCCCTCGCTCGGAATAATTAACTGAATGTAGAGTAACTACTCAATGAAAGCTCGGTGATATATCCCCTATCATTAAAAAAAAAAGGTATTAATAACGTGCCACAAAATACCTCCTGGTAAGCCTAACGTCGGTACACTGCAAAAATTAGGGGAAAATATACTAGAGGTTAAATTGCCGTGCTCTTTAAGAAGCATAATCTTTTAACAGATAATCAGTATGGGTTTTATAATAAAAAATCATGCTTTACACATTTGCTTGAATTTTTCAGACATTTTCACACACATATTCACACACACACACACACACACACACACACACACACACACACACACACACACATACACATATATCTATCTATCTATCTATAGCCTGACGCCCTAATCCCGCAAAGGGTGGCCGCAGACAAAACGCCTCCAAGTCACTCTGTCACCCACCATTTGACTCCCCTCCCCCCAGCTCACCCCCCCCCTCCCTCATATACCTCTCAACTCCATCCCTCCACCTCATCCTCGGTCTACCCCTCCCTCTCCCTCCCTCCACCTCACCTACATACACCCTCTTAGTCAGTCTTTCATTCTCCATTCTCTCCACATGTCCAAACCACCTCAGTGTACTTCTCCTAATCTTTTCAACCACATCCACATCTACCCCACAACGTTCCTTCACTTCTTCATTCGTCAGCCTGTCCCTCCACGTCACTCCACATGCTCCTCTCAAGTAACTCATTTCCACTGCTCTCACTCTTGACTTGTTCCCCTCTTGCAAGGTCCACGCCTCGCTTCCATACGTCAGGGTAGGAATCACAATACATATATATATATATATATATATATATATATATATATATATAGTCTCTCTCTCTCTCTCTCTCTGCATATAGATAGGTAGATAGACGGATAGATGATAGGCAGATGGATAGATAGACATACAGATAAATAGGTAGGCAGATAGTAATAAATAGGCAGATAGATATATAGATAAATAGATAGATAGATAGGTAGATAGAGAGATAGAGATAGATAGATAAACAGATAGATAGATAGATAGATACTGTTAATCTATAGGAAACGACCTGGCTCAGGTTATAAAAAGGAAAGATGAGATTTAGTGTAGATAATTGTAAGGTGAAAATATTAAAAATGTTAACTAAAAATATCGCATGTCCAATAACCGGCAGACGGAAGTAAAGGATGAGAGGAATTAAGGATATATTATCAGTAACGACCTCAAAAACTCTTAGAAGCTTAAAGCAGCTAGCAATAAAGCAAACAAAATCATCGCATGAACTTTGGTCATAAAATATCCGATGTAATCTCCAAGATTTATACGTCATTACTTAGACTACACCTAGAATACTGTGAGCAGCAGCGCCTGAATATTCTTACAGAAGAAGACAGGCTAGAAAAAGTGCAGCACAGGGCCACAAAAATGATTCCATCGTTGCTAAGTTTTCGACTAAAGAAACTGAATATCTTTCATGTAAAAGAACGACTACACAGAAATCGAGTACAAGTATTAAAATTCTTTATAAAATTGGACGACGATAGGTAAGGTAATATGTTCTAAACACCGAACGATACTTAATTAAAAATAATGGAATGAAACTCAGAAGTAAGACCTGCAGCACCAATAGAAATGAGGAGGTGAGACAGGCTGTGGTACAAAAGATATACAATAAATGGATGAGAAATAGGGGCGTGGAAGAATCTGAGAGGCGGAAGAGAGAGTTATATGTAGAAAGAAAGAGAGCGGTAAAAAGATTAGTAAGAGAGAGTAAGAAGAGAGTGGATGAGGAATTTGGAAGGAATTTGAGTGTAAAGTGGAGGGACTGTAAGTAAATGTTCTGGAAAGAGGTCAAGAGAGTAAGGCAGGGTGGAAGTGAAGTTAGCAGAGGGGTGAAAGGTAAAAATGGTAGATTACTAGTGGAGAAGGGAGAAAAAGTGAGTAGATGGAGAGAACACTTTAGGGAATTGTTGAACATAGAGGATGGAAGTGATGTGCTTATAAGTGGCTGGGGAATGGCTGGGAAAAGGAGGGAGGTGAGAAGACAGGAAGAAATCAGCAGGATAGAAGTTATGGAAGCAATGAAGAAAGTTAAACTGGGGAAAGCCCCAGGAATTGATGGAGTGTGTGGTGAAATGCTGAAGCATGGGGGAGAGATAGTAGTAGAATGGATGTGGAAAATGTGCAGATTGGCCTGGGAGGAAGGTAGAGTTCCGGAGCATTGGAAGTCAGGTAAAATTATTCCCTTGTACAGAGGAGGTAATCATAGGGGCATTTGTCTTCTTAGTATAATAGGAAAAGTGTATGGTAGGAGACTTATTGACAGAGTTAGGGAAATAACAGAGGAATTAGTTGGAGAAGAACAGGGAGGCTTTAGGAAGGGAAGAGGTTGTGTAGATCAGATATTCTTTCTTAGATCTTTAGTGGAAAAGTTTCTAGAGAAGGGAAAGAAGTTGAATGCGGCTTTCATGGATTTGGGGAAAGCATTTGACAGGATGGATAGACAAGGATTTGGAAAGTATTAAGAATATATGGAGTAGATGGGAAGTTGTTGAATGCTGTGAGGAGTATGTATGATGGTGCTAAGGCTGCAGTGCGTGTGGATGGTGAACTGAGTGAATTTTTCTCTTTGAAGGTTGGGTTGAAACAGGGATGTGTCATGTCCCCATAGTTGTTCAATCTGTATATGGATGGGGTAATAAATAAGGTACAAGGTAGGGTAGTGGATGTTGGAATGTCCCTGGTGAGAGAGGGTAGTGTTTGGAAACTCCCTGTACTGTTGTTTGCAGATGATACTGTGTTGTTGAGTGAAGACAAAGGGGAGCTGCAAGGCTTGGTGGATGAGTTTGAGAGAGTGTGTAAGAAACGGAATCTAATGGTGAATGTAGGGAAGAGTAAAGTGATGGTCTTTGAGAGAGGTGAAGTCAGTGAATGTACAGTGAGGTTGGATGGTGAGGAATTGGAAAATATGAGTATGTTTAAGTACTTGGGTAGTGTGATGAGTAAGGATGGAGGTTTGGAGGGTGAAGTGCTTGAAAGAGTACAGCAGGGAAGAAAAGTTGCTGGTTCCTTGAAAGCAGTGATAAGAAATAGGGAAGTGAGCATGGTTGTGAAAAAGTTACTACATGACAGTATTGTGATACCAACTCTAATGTATGGAAGTGAAGCTTGGACGTTATTGGAAGGGCACAAGTCAAGAGTGAGAGCAGTGGAAATGAGTTATTTAAGAGGAGCCTGTGGAGTCACATGGAGAGACAGGCTGACAAATGAGGATATAAAGGAGCGTTGTGGTGTGGAATGTGGATGTGATAGGAAGCGTTAGGAGGAATACACTGAGGTGGTTAGGCCATGTGGGGAGGATGGAGGGTGAAAGACTGACGAAGAGAGGGTATGTGAGTGGGGTGGAGGAGGGGAGATGGAGGGAGAGGCCGACGATGAGATGGAGGGGTATATGAGAGAGGGGTGTGTGAGTTGGGAGCAGGGCAATGGAATGGCGGGGGACAGGGCGACGTGGATGCGATTTGTTTGTGGCCACCCCGAACGGGATTGAGGCGTCTGGCAATAGATAGATAGATAGATTCCTGTAATGGAACAATGGAATGTGTTATCGGCAATAGTAGCTAATGCAAAAACTATTCATACATTTAAAATTTGGCTAGACAAACACTTTCAGTCCATAGATTACAACCAACTTAGTGATGTTTATTTCCAGGTTGAAGTGTTTGCTGAGGGTTGTGAGATGTTTGCATAATAATGACAACATTCGGTGACTGTGTTTGCTTCTTTTCTACCGAAAGTAGAATAGAGGCTACATTGCGCATACTTGTTCCTCTTCTGCCTCTTCTACAAAAGTTTACACGCTAGTTCATTTTAACAGGCACGGTGTCTTTTTTTCTATGTTTTTCCTGCCGGTGTAACAAGTTGATATGGTGGATGGGAAAGAGCCTTCCTCCTTTCCGTACTTTTCTCTTATACATTGGTTACATCTTAATGCAATTAACCTCTTTTCTCCAATAAATAATCTCGTTATAGGTCAACAGATTTCCAGCTATCTGTACGTCCTATGTACTTTTATGTACTTCAACGTATTCATCCTACCATGCTTCTAAGTTATATTCATCTTTCTCTTCCTCATCTTTCATGTTGTCTATTTTCTTACATCCTTCTCCCCTTTTGCATGTCTCTTTTCCTTTTCACCTTTCCCTCCGTCTCCTCGCCTGTTCACATTTTTACCCGCCCCAGCCACAGAGGGGCTCGGGGAGGGTCTTGTTTTCACTAGGTTTGTCTGTTTGTTTGTCTGTCTGTCTGTCCGTCTGTCAGCATGTCTGTATGTTAACAACTTTACGCGAAAACTACTGGTGCTATTTTGACTAAAATTACAGGGATGATGGGCTATGACCTTCTGATCACCTTATTAAATCTTGGGCCAAACTGGAACAAGGCCTAGGCTGTAGGACCCAATATATATATATATATATATATATATATATATATATATATATATATATATATATATATATATATATAAAGGAGGGACAGGTAAAAAACATTTTTTTCCCTATGACTCCTTTCAAATTCGTCATATAGATATGAAACCAAAACCTGTATGTGCATCTTTCCAATCTGCATCCTATAACATGCATCAATACATCAGAGGGGTCACCCCCCGAGTGAGCCGTAGGGGGGTCAATGTCAGGTGGGTCGGGCCTAAAAATTCAAATAGGCATAAAATCGTCAATTTTCACCCGGTTTACTCCAAACTTGATACGTGACATCTTTGACTAGATATCCTGCTGTGTTTATACGAAACGACTGCCGGGGACGGGTTTACTGTGCTTTGGCACCGCTTCTTGTTATTTTATTTATTCAGTTTTCCTTTTCTGCTTCATTCTTTCGTTTATTATTTGCTCTCTCTCTCTCTCTCTCTCTCTCTCTCTCTGCCATGCCTAGCACTCCCACGTTCTCTCATCTCTTCTGCTTCCTTCCTTTTCTTCTCCCTCTACTGTCGCCTTCCCTTCATTTTTCATGTTTCGCTTTCTGTTCTTCTTTTTCTGTTCTTCTCCTTCTTTGTTTTTTCTTCTTGTTCCTCCCGCTTCCTTACTTTCCTTCATTCCCGCTCCTTCCCCCATTCTACTTCATCTCCCTCTAACCTCCTGTTCATTTCCTCTCGACTTCCTTCGCTTTCCTCTTACTCTCTCCTCTTCTCTCTTCTTTGTCTCTTCACCTTCCTCTCATCTATTGTCCTCTCCTCTTTCCTTCCCCTTTTGGTCTCATCATCATCATCATGTAAGGGCAAACCCCGCGGTCACTCACCCTTCGAATTCACCCATGAAGTCTTTATCTTTCAACCCTTCAGACAACGACTCTTTCTCCTTTAAGTATCTCTAGACAGGAACGGTTGACCTGCTCCAGCTATCAGTGCCGTGGCCTTCCCATTGGTCTCTTCCACCCCAGGCAAATACCAGTGAACAGGATCAACCTCAGGAAAACGGAACACGCCCACATGTAACTAAGGATGGCGCTGATGTATTATGTGGGTAAAAAGACTCGACTGAGTCTCACGGAGTAGCCTCTCGCTAGTCACCGGGTTGTACCAGCAATATTCCATAATCCTGCGAAGGTACTTTGTACCAAAGGAGTAAACTCACTGCTTCAAGTCACAGTTTAATGTCCATATCTCATAGCCATAGTGCAAGGGAGGGAGCTACTGTGGCTTGAAAATGTAAATTTTTGTCCTTCCGTACACAAAACGACAAAGCAAAATACCCATGCTGAATGACTTACCGTTATTATGACACGTACGACACTTGGTTATTATAATATAGTATTATTATGATCTACTTCACCTGCTCCTTCCCTTTCCTACTCTACCCCCCTCCCTGCCTCTCCTCTCTCCCTTCCTCCCTCTCTGCCACTCCTCTATCTCCCTTCCTCTCTCCATGTCCTTCTTTCTTTACCTCCCTCCCTGCCTCTTTTCTCTACCTCCCTCCCTGCCTCTTTTTTCTTTACCTCCTTCCCTGTCTCTCTTTCTCTACCAGCTTCGCCTTTCTTTCCTTTCTACATACCTCTCCATCTCTGCCACCTTCCCATCCTCTCGTCCCTGCATGTATTTCTCTCCCAACCTCCCTGCCTCTCCTTGCTTACCTACCTCCCTGTCTCGTCTTCCTCACTCCCTCCCTGGCTCTCCTATCCCTCCATATCCATCACTTCCTGCATCCCTTGCTTCCTTTTTTTTTTTTTCTCTCGAACTTTTGTCCTCTTTCTTCCCCTCCCACCTACACATCTAACCCTTTATTCCTCCTCCCTCAACCTCTTGCCACATTCTTTCTTTTTTCTCAGAATACTGTTTCTTACTCCTCTCCTCACCTTCTCTTTGTTCATATCTTAGAGTTTTTTCTTCATCCCTCTTCCCCCCTCAATCTTTTGCTCCCCTGCCTCTTCCCTTCCCTTGCCACTCTGCTCTTCCTCTCTATTTCGCCCGTCCCTTGACTTCGTCTTTCCTTCGTTCCTTTTTTCAAACCTTTGTCTCATTGCCCCTCCTCCACTCCACCTCCTTTCCCTGCCTCTCTTTCTCGTCTTTTGCCATTCGGCCTTCCTTTCCTCAAACTTATCTCTCGCTCCCACTCCTGTCGCCCCCTACTCTCTCCTTGTCTTCGCCCACCCTCCTTTTCTCCAGCCCCTTCCCTCTTACTTCACTCCCCAACCCCATCTGGCCTCCTCCCTCTCCCTCGTCACCGCCTCTCATACATACTTGTCTCTGTCTCCCGACAGTCCATCTGTCCTGGGTGACAAGGCAAGGCTTTCAGTTTTATGTCCCGCCCCCGCTCACCCTCACTTCAAATTGTACCGTAAGAGGGTCTTGACTGGGAGAGAAGGCACCGGTGGTAGTTGAGATGGTACGTCCTTTGTTTACAAGGAGAGATTGTACGGGGAATAACCGAACTATGTAGGGGCTGTATATGGATTAGAATGCATCGGAGAAACTGACTGTACCTGGAAAAATAATAAAACAGGATGGAAGCTGTACTAGGCTCTTGAACCAGGGCGACACTTTACTGGGAGAATTTATACTGAGAGAGGATGCTGCGACGGAATACAATGCCAACATTAATTATACTGGGTGATACTGTGCCAGGAGAGACTGCACTGAAAGAGATTTACCGAGACCAAATGTCTGGTAGCAGCATCCTGTACCTATATCAGTATGTGTATCGATCCATACGGGGTTCAATGGGGGAGCTGACCTCCTCAGGGGAAAAATGATAGAAAATTAACCTTTCCCCATGCTGCCGAGATACGAATTGAGAAAGGAAGTAATTATGTAGGAAGATTAGTGCATGTTAGGGTCGAAATATTGTAATGGTTATACTGTATATGTGAGTTAGGGTCTGTTAATGCCAAAGTGAGAATCGAGAAGATTTAAACATAAGGGAATATAATTATGAAAGGGCATACTACCAGCACCCACATTAAATGCCAACCACGGCATGGGTTCGATCCCTTGACTGGAGGCACACACATTATGAGACCAGCACGGTACCGATCGAGCTACTGGAGCTAAAGTTGTTTTAATGAAAGGTTAATAATGTACTGGGGGGGGGGGTGGAGATATTACTGAGCTTCATAGGCTGTCATAAATTACTGTTCTCATCCCTCTCGTCAACATTCGAGTTTTTACCTCTCACAAAACCCCATCTATATGAATACTGGCCAGTTATGAGGACATTACAAGTGTTTGTTTTACCACAGCAGTGGTGTTAAACCACCCACTTTGAAAAAAGCCTAAACAACACACACTTGACTACCATATTTGAAACTTAGCAACATTCACCAGCTTTCCCTCCATACCGTACATATGCAAAACCTTCCCTAAACCCTCTCTATCTGCTTCTTGTTTGTTTTTTCAAGATTCATAAATGCCACCAAAAAATTCCTTGCTCAGTGTTCAGTCTCATGGCAATTATTTCACCCACATATTCTTTACCTCTGCTAAAGCCTCCCTGTTCGTCACTCACCAGGCCTTCTGATGAATTCGTTAGTTTCTTGGTGACATTTCTTCTATACTGCTTTCCCATTAAACTCAACAAATTTATATAGCTAACTAGCGGGGGTACCCGGCGTTGCCAGGGCCAAAACGGCGAGCACTCTAAATCTATTTGTTCTAGTTCAATCTTTCTACTCCAGGAAGACCATGTCCCTCTTATGCTTTTAAAGAGCGATTATAAGAGGTCCAGGAACTTTCTCTTTCAGCTTTCACAGACTAACGAACAGTATTTGTGCACACTTGTTTACTACTACCGGTGACCTCAAATGACCTCCGACCAGTGACCTCAAATGACCTTGGAGATCAACCACGGACTGAAAGTGCCTGAACTGGAGGCCAAGTGAGTCTCCATGTCAAAGCTTGGGCTGCAGGGGTACCCGACGTTGCCCGGGCCAAAAAAGCGAGTGCTATACCGGTGACCTCAAATGACCCAGATCTGAATTTTGACCCTCCCCATTACCACCCTTGGGTCACCCTGATTCAGAATATATAGGGGTCTGCGGATCTTTGGCCCTTGGTTTGGGCGTGATTGAAGCGCAAACAAACAAAGCTGTTCTTTTACATATATAAATGGTTATTTTTGCACTTTCTTCTATCTTTTTTATTTTTTTACAAGAGCACTTCGACATTCATCTTCCACCCATCTGGTACAGTTCCACACGTCCAAGCTTTCTTAACCCGTCACGTCCTGAGGTTTTCCGCACCTCCGACATCCACCAGTCCCCAGCTATTTTGGAAAAATATTTTTTTGGCTAAAACTTCCGCTTTTGTTGAGAAACAAAGGAAAATTCCCAAGAAAGGGCTTACCGTGGGCCATAAGTGGTCGGAACAGGTGAGGTCCCCCGTGCCAGGTATCGTATTCTATCATTGACGTGTGAGGCGCTCACGTTTTTTATGATAGGAAATATTGGGAGAAACAACAAACAACACCTCAACATTTATTGAATTTGAACTAATAAACAATAAGAGTAACAATATAATGAATTTCAAACACATATATATGAAAAACAAGCATTGTACCGTCGCGCAAGCATAGTGAGTTAGGTCCGAGTGGTAACATGCTATGTGCTAAGTTTCTTGTATCAGTCAACATATCATTTTTTCTACTTGTATACTTCTGTTTCATTGACATTTTACCTATTTTTACTGTTTGTAAATGTTTTCAGATGTTTTCTTTCATTACGATGACGTGCAGCATACGTATAGCGCACATCGGCTTACTAAGCGCACTCGCTATGACTCGTATTTCAACATACCCAATTGTTTTATCACTTTCCTATTATTTTTTTCCTTTACATAGAACCTTTCCTCCACCACTGTAAATGTTTTCAACTATTTACATTCATTACGAGGGCATTTAGCGAAATGCTAGCGCATATTCACGTAGCAAGCACAATCTCAAACACTCGTGTTTTATCTTCTACTTTATTTTTTCACTCCAATTATACTTTCCCACTTACATTACACACGTTTACACCCCTATACTGCACTATACATAGTTACTGGCATAATTTATTCAAGTGAGCATCAGAATATTGCATGAAAATACCCTCGCAATGAATGTTTCGACCAACATAATACTCAAGCACTTTCATACAAATTCTTCACATATATTACACACTTTCCTACTTGTTGACTTCTACTTTCATAATTACGGGCCTTATTCATTCCACTGAGCGTCAGGATACCACATCTCTATACACACGCTAGGAATATTTTGACTTAGAATATATTTCAGCACTTACAATAATTTGAACTTATATTATACCCGTTTGCATTTCCAATAATAATATTTACATATTTATGGGCCTTATTTATTGCACTGAGCGACAGAATGTCGCATCAAAAAACCCTCGCTAGGTATGTTTCCACTTACAGCATATTTATACACTTCCATACTATTTTTGCACTTATGTTATACCCGTATGCACTTTATACTAATATTTTAAGATCAACAGGACTGATAATTTCACTGAGCGTCTGTTTGTCGCATTTACTTCATAGTTTCAGCGTCCTATTGCATTCACACCATATTAGAATTGCATCAAGGTGTGATATTCGTTGAAACATGGGTGAATACAGAGACCCACGTCACACTCGACGCACTCATAGCGGGTGTCCTTCCTCTGTGTGGTGAGTCTCACCCGGGAATTGCTACACACGTGACACCTGAATTGGGGCCTAGGTCTGGTTGGCTGGGGAGGGATAGGAGTGGGGAAATGACGGCCGGATATTCTCAGGGGAGTTTGGGCAATAGGGGCAGTGCGGGTGTGATGTTGGGGCCTTTCAACAGCATACCGTGCAAACATCTCTCTTGTGAGCTCCCTCACAAACCCTTGAAAGGTTTCCTGAACTCCTGTTGTCATGGCGTGAAGGTGGTGGCAATTCAGAACAGTGATGTCTAGCAAGTGAAAGAACAGTTTCTTATACCACTTCATCGTGGTCCTGGCACACTCTACCGTCGATATCATGGAGTCTGACTGGTCCACCAGGCGCATGTTTACGTTATAGTCCATGACACACTCAGGTTTCCAAATGTGACGCCTGTTCTTGATCCGGTAATCAACGGAATCAGTACGGTGCATCAAGGGGCGGTGAACTGTTGACAAGAGGCTTACTTCTCTATTATGGTTCCACACAGTTGCAAGTATGTTGTTGGCTTTGAAGAAGACAACCTCATTCCTGTCAAGTTTCCGCCCACCTTGACCATGTGACGCCGGTTCACCTTTACGGTTCCACAGATTCCCGTTTCATGCATGTGTAGATAACGAGCGAGAAGAGGGCTAGTGTACCAATTGTCCAGGTAGAGTACGTGACCACGATGAAGGTAGTCTTCTATCATTGTCTTTACCACTGCTCCTGACAGTCCAATACTCCGATCTTCTATTATGTCTGTCTGTGCACCGGTGTACAAGACTATGTCTTGCACGTATCCAGTCCTACAGTCGCACATAACAAAGATCTTGAACCCAAAACGGTGCCGTTTGCTGGGTATATACTGCCTAAATGAAATAGTGCCTCTCCACAACATGAGACTCTCGTCTATGATGAGGTCTCTATAGGGATAAAATGACGAACGAAAGGTTTGCCTCAGGTGATCAAAGACCAACCTAATTCGCCTCATCTTATCTGTGTCGTTCGCATTTGCAGGATCATCAGCATCATAGAAATGGAGGTGACTTAGAATTTGTTGGAAGCGATTACGGCTCATGACTTGCCCAAATATTGGTGTAAGCATAACAGGGTCCCTTGTCCAGTAAGCCGGAATTCTGTTCTTTCGTATAATACCCATCAAAAGGACCAGGGCAAAAAATAGGAACATTTCTGAAAGGGAGACAGGGTAATCATATATGATAGAATGCCTGCTCCTTGTTCCCAATCTTTCACTCTCAAGGCGCTGGGTGCTTGCAAAACGGTTGGTTTGGTCAACAATCTGCTCCACGAATGCCTCACTAAAAAACAGGTGGAAAAAATCCATCCTGGTGGAATTACAGTGAATTCTGGGAGCAATGCAGCCAGCGCGCCCCTGCTCAGTGAAGGGGTGAATGAGGGGAGAAAAATCACTCCCATCCTCCCAATTCCATCCCACAAATCCCTCGTCCCGATCATCCCCATCACTGCCTTTGTCTGGGTGGGGAGGAGATGCTGGTGGGGGAGGTTGGGGAGAAGGAGTGCGGAGGGCTTCCCCACTCTCACTCCTCTTCCCTCTGCCTTTACCCTTTCCCTTTCCCTTACCCTTACGGCCTTGAGGAACATTAGGGGGATGAAGTTCGGGAATATTGGGGAGCATAAGACGTGCTGGGGAGTGGTTCCTCCCCACCTTCCCCCTCCATCACAACACCATGTGATTTTTCACGCACCCTCACTTGCCCACGTGTTTGGAGATATTGGGGAGCATAAGACGTGCTTGGGAGTGGTTCCTCCCCACCTTCCCCCTCCATCACAACCCCACGTGATACAGAACGCACCCGCACTCGCCCACGTGATACACCCCGCCGCCTCACACTACCTAGGGAGAGTATGACTCACTCCCACCACTCTCACTTTCCATACTCCTCCCTGCACTTTCCCTTTCACTCCCCACTCCCTCCACGGCACTTCCTACCTCCCCAAACAAAATACTACCCATACCTGCTCGTCCGACGTGACTAACACGTGATTGTTCCCTGTCATCTCCTGCTGGTGTCGTCACACCTGTGTGGGACACACCAAGCATTAATCCTCTAGATCTTAAGTTAAGCAGCAGTATTTATCCCCTCCTCCCTGCCCCCTCTTCCCTTCCCCTTTCCCCTCCTCCCCTCCCCCTTCCCCCTCCCTCCCACTCCCCTTTCCTCCCCCTCTCCTCCTTTATCACGTGCATTTTTAGATTCAGGTCATCCTTTGTTGTGTTCCACTCCCTGCTGCAGGTGACCATAAGTTAAGCCGCAGGTGAAAATTCAGGTCATCCATTGTTCTGTGTGCCACTACCTGCTGCGGGTGTGCATAAAAGACCTCTACCCTTTACGTTTCTGTCTCACTCTGTCTGAAGATGTAATATACGAAAGTACTCACTGTCGCTCCTTTCATTTCTCCTGTGGTTAGTTTGCATACATATCTTCACGGTGAAGTGAAGTCTCTGCATATATATATATATATATATATATATATATATATATATACACGAGTATATAAAACTGTCGTATATTTTCTAACTTAATTGATACTGAAAAACTAATAAATTATGTGTCACTTAGTATTCTCTTGCATTGTTTTTAATGATTACTTTTAAAGATGTAGTTGGCATATATAAATGAAATCCAAAGAATAATAATAGGAATATGCTCTTTTTAATTAGTAGGGAAGAGGTGGTAGATACTTTCTAACAACGAGCACAGGTGGCCTTAGTGGTACCATTTCCTTACCTCTTTGTGTGTGTGTGTGTGTGTGCAGTCAGAGAAATATGTTGGACTAATATTGTGCCACTTTTGCTTCTCACTTGTCTCTGCTGGTTAAAACAACTAAGCTATGAATGAGTTGGTAAGTTTCTTTGGCCATAGATAATCCTTTTTGATATGGTGCATGAAATAAAAGAGCTACTGACATACCTTACGTGTGAAACAGATTAAATGAAATAGGAGGTAACCTTTCGGCCCTGACTATACCTGAATGCTGCTGTCCGCTGCAAGAAAGTGACGCCAGAAGCAATGAGTAATCATCCTTCTTCTCATACATTCAGACTCTCAAATGATCTAAGCAATCATCCACAGTGAAGCGCCGTTGAGTTGTCTGAGATTTATCCTGACCGCTTTACCTCAGGATTGTCATTGATTATTGATTGTTAGTCAGTTCATCATTCCAGCTGGTTCTGTTACATACTGGTTTCTCACCCTCCTGTATTTTTAGTACTAACGTCTCAAAGTCTTTTTCTCACCATCCCCTGAACTACAGTATTCTCACCCTTCTCCTACCTTTGACACCCACTACTTCCGATCTGTATATCTTTTTCCATCCAGCCTTTACGTGGCCATATCTTTTTAACACATCATGGCCAGTCCTTTCCATTAAACATCATCCGCGTCTACACCTTGCTTGTGCTGTGCCATTTCTCAGGCTCTGAAGCCATTTCACGTCACATACAGATACTAGACACTTCACTCGTTGTCATTAATGTGCAATAAGTAATAGACAAAATGTTGTGCACAACGTGAACTGGTTATGGCGAGTCGTAGGAGAGGCTGTTCTCGTTCCACCTCCTTTCAGCTTGCAGTACTTGCTTCTTGAAGGAAATTTCAATATATCATCTCGTAAAATAAGTTATATGCAGTCCCTGTAAACCACAATAGAGAAATGGATAACTTTACAAATAAATACTGTAGATATTGTAGATAGACAAGTAGTTTATAAAGAGATAAATAGATTGAAATATAAGCCTGGAATTAAAACTATCTTCTTGACAGGATTTTAGCTGAAAATTGACAGTAAGTTACCTCACATGTACTGTACTTACCCCGCCATCAGAAGACTAACAAAGCCATCTTCATTTCTTTTTTTTACCTTATACTCACCCCACACTGCCCAAAGTCTCTCTCTTTTTTTTTTTTTTTTTTTTTTTTTTTTTTAATGGTAGTGCAAAAGTCCGATTCTATTTCATATGAATGTTGCCAGATGCCCTGTCCCGACTTCATATACGGTGCAGCCGGAAAAATGCCTACACGCCGCACAGTCATCACTCATTATTCCATCCTGGAACCTCAGCCCCTCCTCCCTCATGCATTTTTTGTTTTCTTGTCAATTTGTTCTCGGTCTTCGTCTTTTGATCCTATCAACATTCAAAGTATGTTGATACAACCTTTGTAATAATCTGTTGATATTAGTAATTTCGATACCTCCAAGTGCTCTCCATTCCCTTCTTATTGGTTTTATACAGGGTGTCGCTTTTGTACCATTATATCTATTTACATGGACCTTGAAGGCAGATTCTTTGGCCTGGTAATGGGTCACCGTTACGTACGAGCTCTAAAAGCTTGCAGACGACATTAGCCTATTGGTGGATAGCGTATATATATATATATATATATATATATATATATATATATATATATATATATATATATATATATATATATATATATATACCTCCTGGGGGTTGGTTTTTTTTTCAAGAATACTCCCCCAGTATCCCTGCTTGTCGTAAAAGGCGACTGAAAGGGTTGGCGGAGGGTTAGTGCCCCTCCGCGGAAAACAACTAACTAAAAAAACAAACAAGAAGCCTCGGACAAGGACTGACCAAACGATGACGACCCAGGACCGGACAAAGGACTTGGTAATGAGTACATGGAATGTAAGAGGAGCGAATGATGAGGTGAAAGAGAGAGAGATTGTCCAGGTGCTTGAGGGTGCGAAAGTGGATGTAAGTGGAATAACTGAAACAAAATGGAGAGGAGAAAGTGTGAGAGAATGGGAGTATGGATGGGGTATATGTGCAGGAGTAGATGAGAATGAGAGGGCAAAGGAAGGAGTGTGTATAGTTGTGAGTAAAAGATGGAAGAAGAGCATAAGACAGTATGGATCAGTTGGGTCAAGGATTGTGTGGGTAAAGTTGAAAGTTGGAATACAAATGTGGGCGAATGTGTGTGTGTATGCGCCAACGCAAGATCGTGCTAGAAGAGTGAAAGAAGAGTTCTGGACAAATGTGGAAGTGTGCATGGAAAAGTTTGGAAGGAATGAGAGAGTGTTTTTGATTGGTGATATGAATGGTAAAGTTGGTAATGTGAAGGTGGATGGAATAGTTGGTGAGTGGGGTATGCCTGCCGAGATAGATGAGAATGGGAGTGCGTTAGTGGACATTTGTGCTGGGAGGGGGTTGGTGATACCCAATACCCTCTTCAGGCATAAAATGATCCAAAGGTATACATGGCGAGTGATGAGAAGGGTGGGTGGTGAACTGAATGAAAGGAAGGCAATGATTGATTATGTGTGTGTGGATGAAAGGATGCGAAGATGTGTAAAGGATGCAAGAGTGTATAGAAGTTGGGGGAGTGGACTTTCTGACCACTACTTGGTGGTGGCCAGAATTAGGATGCAAGTGAGATGGAGGAATAGAAGAAGGGAAAGACGAGAGGAAGGAGTAGTTGCAAGGAGAGTGGAAAGGTTACAAGAGGATGAGAAAAAGGCAGAGTATAAGAGAGAAGTGGAGGAACGATTGGGCAAATATGAATTGGAGCAGATGGGAGACGTGGAAGGTGTGTGTAAGATATTTACAGAAGAAATATGTGCAGCATGTGATGTGGTGTGTGGAAGGAAGAGAAGGCGGAGGGGGTGCAAGGAACAGCGTGGTGGACTGAAGAGGTGAAACAGGCTGTGGCACAAAAGAAGAAAGCATACAATGAATGGGTGAGAAATAGGGGCGTGGAAGAAGTTGAGAGGCGGAAGAGAGAGTTATATGTGGAAAGGAAGAGAGAGGTGAAAAGATTAGTAAGAGAGAGTAAGAAGAGAGTGGATGAGGAATTTGGAAGGAATTTGAGTGTAAAGTGGAGGGACTGTAAGAAAATGTTCTGGAGAGAAGTGAAAAGAGTAAGACAGGGTGGAAGTGAAGTTAGCAGGGGAGTGAAAGATAAAAATGGTAGATTACTAGTGGAGAAGGGAGAAAAAGTGAGCAGATGGAGAGAACACTTTAAGGAATTGTTGAACATAGAGGATGGAAGTAATGCGAGTATAAGTGGCTGGGGAATGGCTGGGAGAAGGAGGGAGGTGAGAAGACAGGAAGAAATCAGTAGGATAGAAGTTGTGGAAGCAATGAAGAAAGTTAAATCGGGGAAAGCCCCGGGAATTGATGGAGTGTGTGGTGAAATGCTGAAGCATGGGGGAGAGATAGTAGTAGAATGGATGTGGAAGATGTGCAGATTGGCCTGGGAGGAAGGTAGAGTCCCGGAGGATTGGAAGTCAGGTATAATTATTCCCTTGTACAAAGGAAAAGGGGAAAAAGAAGTGTGTGGTAATCATAGGGGCATTTGTCTTAGTATAATAGGAAAAGTGTATGGTAGGATACTTATAGACAGAGTTAGAGAAAGAACAGAGAAATTAGTTGGTGAAGAACTTGGAGGCTTTAGGAAGGGAAGAGGTTGTGTAGATCAGATATTCATTCTTAGATCTTTAGTGGAAAAGTTTCTAGAGAAGGGAAAGAAGTTGTATGCGGCTTTCATGGATTTGGAGAAAGCATATGACAGGGTGGATAGACAAGGATTGTGGAAAGTGTTAAGAATATATGGAGTAGATGGGAAGTTGTTGAATGCTGTGAAGAGTATGTACGATGGTGCGAAGGCTGCAGTGCGTGTGGATGGTGAACTAAGTGAATTTTTCTCTTTGAAAGTTGGTTTGAAACAGGGATGTGTCATGTCTCCATGGTTGTTCAATCTGTACATGGATGGGGTAATAAAAGAGGTACAAGGTAGGGTAGTGGATGTTGGAGTGGCCCTGGTGAGAGAGGATAGTGTTTGGAAACTCCCTGTACTGTTGTTTGCAGATGATACTGTGTTGTTGAGTGAAGACGAAGGGGAGCTGCAAGGCTTGGTGGATGAGTTTGAGAGAGTGTGTAAGAAACGGAACCTAAAGGTGAATGTAGGGAAGAGTAAAGTGATGGTCTTTGAGAGAGGTGAAGTTAGTGAATGTACAGCGAGGTTAGATGGTGAGGAATTGGAAAATGTGAGTATGTTTAAGTATTTGGGTAGTGTGATGAGTAAGGATGGAGGTTTGGAGGGTGAAGTGCTTGAAAGGGTACAGCAGGGAAGAAAGGTTGCTGGTTCCTTGAAAGCAGTGATAAGAAACAGGGAAGTGAGCATGGAAGTGAAAAAGTTACTACATGACAGTATTGTGATACCAACTCTAACGTACGGAAGTGAAGCTTGGGCATTGTTGGAAGGACACAAGTCAAGAGTGAGAGCAGTGGAAATGAGTTATTTAAGAGGAGCCTGTGGAGTCACGTGGAGAGACAGGCTGACGAATGAGGATATAAAGGAGCGTTGTGGTGTGGATGTGGATGTGATAGGAAGTGTTATGAGGAACACACTGAGGTGGTTTGGCAAGTGGAGAGGATGGAGGGTGAAAGACTGACGAAGAGAGTGTATGTGAGTGAGGTGGAGGGGGGAAGAGGGAGGGGGAGGCCGAGGATGAGATGGAGGGATGGGGTGGAGAGGTATATGAGAGAGGGGGGTGTGAGTTGGGAGCAGGGCTGTGAAATGGCGGGGGACAGGGCGACTTGGAGGCGATTTGTTTGTGGCCACCCCAAACGGGATTGAGGTGTCTGGCAATATATACAGTATATATATATATATATATATATATATATATATATATATATATACGCTATCCACCAACAGGCTAATGTTCTCTGCAAGCCTTTAGAGCTCGCACGTAACGTTGACGTAATACGAGGTCACACCACAGACACCACCACCATCGCTGCCATCACCACCACAACAGCGACCATCACCATCATCATCACAGCTATTACCATCACCATCATCACAGCTACCACGTCCACCACCACAGCTACCACCACCACCACCAGAACTCCGACCATTTTCTGCTGAATAAAAGTATCTGTTCGTAGCATCAGTGAAGTGATAATCATTGAACTATATGTGCCTCCCCTTCTCTCTCTCTCTCTCTCTCTCTCTCTCTCTCTCTTGTAAGATGCTGGTAGTATATCCTCTCACATGCTGGAATATATATATGTTTCCTGTCATTTCCCCTGGATGACATACATACTCTTGACCCACAAGTTTGTATTAATAATTCAGTTTTCACAGAGACTGTTATTTCAGACCCTCTTGATTCATACCTGGGCAGCATGGAGGAGGTTTTATTGTGATTGCCACACACCTCTGACATTGAGATTGTATCCTTCAGTTAGCTTTTTTTGCCGAGGTATCCTGATGTAGTAATCATTCTTTGGTATCCCTTATTATCATCATTAACGTACGTGGGTCGCTCAAAAAGTTCTCGGCCTAGCTCTGGAAACAAGGAGAGTAATCAAAACTGCTGGGTATGACTGAGTATTATAAAGCCTCATATGACTACGTACAAGAACTCATTTGTTTTCTGTATTCTTTTTTATTTTTTTTTTATGCGAGGAAGAAGGAACCAAAGCCCATGAGCCCGCAGTAACAGTTCCCTCCAAGAGAAAAACAAAATACAATAGAGAGCCAAATTCAAGATCCGATCATTTTGAGATGCCTGGACACACTGCGTTTGAAAGACTGGAGATCATAGGCAGCAGGAAATACAGACAGAGGGAGACAGTTCCAGAGATGACCTGTTGCATAAATGAAAGACTGGGAGTAACGGTTAACTCTTGCATTAGAGAGTTGGACAGAAAAGGGATGAGAGTTTGCTGCCAGACGGGTGCTACGCGCCCGTCGTAGAGGTGGAGGAATGCAAGCAGACAGTTCAGAGAAGCAGTGACCATTAAAGTAGCGATAGAAAAGAGATAAAGTTGCAACAGTGCGTCGAAGAAACAGAGGTTGAAGGGAGTCAGTAAGAGGAGGAGAGTTCATGAGACGAAAAGCCTTTGACTCCACCCTATTGAGAAGAGCTGTATGTGGGGAGCCTCCCCACACATGAGAGTTGTACTCCACACAGGGGCGGATAAAACCCCTGTATAGAGTCAACATTTGTGCAGGGGTAAAGAAAGAGTGGAGTCGGCATAGCACACCCAATCTCTTGGAAGCAGATTTTACAAGAGATGTAATATGATCTTTCCAAGATAAGTCCCAAGGAAATGAAACCCCAAACATGTTCAAGGATGATGCAGGATTAAGCTGAATATTATTAAACATTAGTAGGTATACCTGTGGAAGATTTTGTCGGGTTGATAGGTGTAAGAACTGAGTCTTAGATGCATTAAAAACAACCATATTATTTTAACCCCAGTCAGAGATACGAGCCAAGTCAGACATTAGGTGTGCCATAGCCTCATCCCTTGTTTGTTGAAGTAACTGTTGAGATGGGCGTTGCGGAAACGGAATGGAAAGGTGAAGGGTGGAGTCATCAGCGTATGAGTGGATAGGGTTAGATGTACAGCTTAGAAGATCATTGACGAATAAAAGGAAGAGAGTTGGTGATAGGACAGAGCCCTGAGGAACACCACTGTTGATAGATCTAGGAGAAGAACGATGGCCGTCTACAACAGCGGTATAGAACGACCAGAAAGGAAGCTAGCGATGAAGGCACAGATAGAAAGATAGAAACCGTAGGAGGGCAGTTTAGAAGTTAAAGATTTATGGCAGACTCGATAGAAAGCCTTTGAGATGTCAAGTGCAATGGCAAAGCTTTCGCCAAAGTCCCGAAAGGAGGATGACCAGGTGTCTGATAGGTAGGTGAGAAGATAGCCAGTGGAGCGTCCCTGACGGAACCCGTACTGACGATCGGAAAGAAGGTTGTGATAGGAAAGATGCCTTAAAATTTTTCTATTGAGAATTGACTCGAAAACTTTTGAAATACAGGACGTTAAAGCAATTGGACGATAGTTGGAGGGTTGGGAGTGGTCACCCTTCTTTGGGACTGGCTGAATGAGAGCAAACTTCCAGCAAGAAGGAAAGGTACAAGTTGACAGACAAAGGCGAAAGAGTTTACCTAGGCAGGGTGTAAGCACAGAAGCACAGTTCTTGAGAACAACAGGAGGGACCCCATCAGGCCCATATGGCTTGTTAGTACTGAGGCCAGTGATGGCAGAAAATACATTAGCTGAAGAAATTTGCAGTTGAGGCCCTTTAGTTAGAGCAAGACCCAAAATGTACAAATAGGAAGTCTATATTGTGATCAAGTGTCTCCAAAAAACAGCTATGACCCCCAAGGAAATCCATGAAGACATGGTCAAAACATTTGGTGAGGACTCTCCTCGCTATTCCACCATAAATAAGTGGGCTGCTGATTTCAAGAGGGCAGGGAGAGCATCGAAGATGAGTCACAGTTAGGAGGCCTAAAATCTTACTCATCCGACCTCGTCCAGTCTGTTACCCAAACATATAACAAAGCTGTGTGATCACCGTTTTTTGTGTGATGAAAAAGTCATTCATGCTGTTAAGGCGTATTTGGAGGCTCAAGCTGCGACCTTCTTCTGCGATGGGATAGGCCTAGCAATGCTTCAAAGTCTATGGACCAAGTGCACTGAATTTAGAGGAGACTATGTTGAGAAATAATATAACAATATTTCTCCTGTGACGTTTTTGGGGTGAGACCAAGAACTTTTTAAAGGTCCCAAGTAGGTACTGGACTCAGTCTTTCAATCTGAAATTTAGGGCAAATCATTTAAAGATACCATACGGCATGCTTGACATGTGTATCTATGCAAAATGCACGCAGGACTCTCTCTCTCTCCTCTGTCTCTGTCTCTATCTGTCTCTCTGTATATATATATATATATGTATATATATATATATTATCGTTCTTCTTGGCTCTTCTTCGCTCCATCTTAGTCACTCTCAATTCCTTCTCTTGCCTTACGTTGTCAGTCTGTATGATTATCACTTTCATTATACACTCTCCCCAGTCCATCCATCATTCTTTTATTTATTTTCTCTGTCGAGATTGTTCTCCTTATCATAATCAGATGGGTTTGGTTGAGACATATCCTCACATAATGGATTTATTTGGTTCTTGATTTGATTCTGGGTGGCTTAGCTTTTATCCGCATGGCGAAATGATGTCAGTGCTTGACTCCTGTCTAGGAGTCATGGGTATGAATACCTGGCTAAAGAGTTAAAAAATTTCCATATGTCCACATGTGCAATGTGTGTTTTCCAACACAAAAGCAGGCGCATGTACTGGCTAGGATCGATTAAATCTGCTATGTTACTAGCTGAGTTGAGTGTGGCTAAGCAAGAATCCACATGACTCTAAAATATGTGTCATAATATGGGAATGGGTTAAAATATATCCTCCCATAATGGACTTACCTGGTTCTTCACAGAATCCTGGTGGGCTAGATTTTATCACGTCATAGTATAGTGACGTCAGTGCCTGACTCCTGCCTAGGTTTCCCGGGTTCAGTTCCCAGATATGACTTCTAAAACTGTGTATAATTCTTGCCAACAGTAGACGGTTTGGCTAAGTTGAGAGGATGAAACCTCTTCGTCCAGTCTACTTATTCCTGATCTTAACAAAATAATCTGACAGAGGCAGCGATAAGAAGCTGTGTACGCAGTGATTCTGCTTTTGGTGCTTACAGTCAGGTACAGGACATCCTGAGTGTATTATAGTGATCCTAAAATTACGTCCTTGGGTTGAAGGAACTTTCTACGTCAACCAAAACACCCCTCTCCCCACTCACAACCCATCTCCATCCTCAATGCTACCTATTGCTCCTAACCAGTCCCTTCCTTTTCACCACCAATCTCCCTCCCTCCCTCATCAAACCTCTCATCCTCGCCATTAGTCCCCTCTTCCCCTTAAGTGCTCGTCAGTCCTCTCTTGTTCCTCACAATCATCAGTCCCCTCCTCCTCCTCCTCACAGTCACTAATCCCTCTTCTCCACACCAATCTCCGATTCCTTCCCACTAGTCCTTTCCTCCTCCCCACCTGCCGCTTCATTCTTCCCACCAATCCCATCTTCCTCCTCACCGTCGACCAATCCCCTTACGCCTGCAGCACCAATCAGCGGCCAGCCTGCTGCCTGTGGGGATGGCTACTCTGTCAGGACTGAGGGAGAATTCTGATCACTTGTTTCGGTGATTGCCTGACTGACCATCTAATTGGCCGATTGATGGGCTGGCTAGTTGACTGGCTGAACGATTAGCACTGACTGACTGTCATCTTGCCTACCAGACTGACTGACGGACTGCTTGATTTACTAACTGGTCTGATGTCGATAAAAGCCTAAACTGGAGTCAAACAGGCGTATTTTGTCGGTAAACTCGTCAAGCTCCAGTATTTGTACTAAATGTTGCGATATTTGGGCAAAAAGGGGGACCTATGCCGTGCATCTGTTTGGACGAACGGCTGCCGCCGCCAAGGCATGACAGCCACATGTGAACAATAATGATCCACCATTCCACTGTTTCTGACATGATGGAAAATATGCACACGAAGGATTCCATTGATATGATGTGTAACATATTCTTTAGCTGATCAGTCGAGGAAGCATCGTATGCTTTGTGGTACCACAATCATCAGCAGTTTACTGGATAAGCAGAGGCTCGCCCACCGCCTAGCAGATGGATGACCAGCTATCTCACTGCCTGCATACCTACTTACTCTTCTCTTTAATAATCCTCTCAACTTTCCATTCGCCGGCTTGGCATCCTGCATGACTGACTAACTAAGGTAATGTCTAAAGGCTGAGATAAATGAATGACCAATCATCTAATTGCCTGTCTAACTTGCAGTTTTTCTGTATGCGTGTCTGCTGTTTGTCTCTTTCTCTCTCACATTGACTGACTGACTGACGGTCTGATTCTCTGGCTAAATGAGTAGCTTAGTTAACTAATTGATTACTTCCTTCTTATTTCCTTCCTGCCTGTCCTGCCCTCCGTCAGTCAGTTTAGGTACCTCTCTTCATCCCACAGTTCTTAATTTCTTTCGTTCTCGCTGTTTTATTCAATTTCCATTCTTTTCACTTTCATTTCTGTCATTCTCTTTCTTTCGTCAATTTTCCCCTTCGTTTCTCCCAGTTTCCTCATCCCCTCAGTTTCTTTTCTTCCCTTTCCTAATCCCTCAGTTATTTTCCCATGCATCCTTCATCCCTCATTTCTTTCCTTTCTTGTCTATCGGCTTCATCAAGTCTTTCCTACATCACATTCAGATTTTCTTTTTTTAGTTTCCATCCCTTCACCTCTTATAGTAATTCCTTGGCTTCCTCTTTCATCCTCTAGTAACCCTCTATCTCCCTCATTTCTTCCTCTTTCCTTCTTTTACTATTTTAAATTCTTTCCTTCATCAGTAATTATTTCATTTTTCCCTTGGCTGTTTTCCTTCTTCATTCCTTCTTTTCTTTTCTACCTTTCTACTTTCTCAGTGTGTACTCGCTCTCTTCTTACTTCCTTCTTCTTCATTTTTTTTTCTGTTTCCTTAGTTCTGTTTCTCATTGCTAACACCGTTTCTCTGTTTTTTTTTTTTTCTTTTTTCCAACCTCCTTCTTCCATCATTTCATTTTCATTCCTAACTTTCTAATCTTGGATTTTTTCTCTCCTTTCTCTCTCCCTCGGTTCTATTTTCATTTAATCCTCATACAGATTTTTTCCATTCCCTTCTTCATGCATCGTACATTCCATTTACTTTCTTTCTTCTCCTCTAATTTCCCTCTCCCCTAAATTAAGCTATCAGTTTTTCCCTGACATTTTCCTTCTTCAACTTACTTTTTTCCTTCACAGACTTTTACACGTCTCTCGGTGTATTCTCCTTTCCTTCTCACTGCTTCCTCGATTTATTTCTTATTTCATTCTTGTCTTTAGTTTTACACTCCTTCTTTCTCTCCTTGTTCTCCCCTTTGTGTAAATGTATCTTCACTCTTTCTCTTTTGTTTGTAGCCGCACATCATTTACTTCCTTTCTGAATACTTACTTTTTCAATCACTTTCTTCTTCAACGTTTTCTCTTCCTTCTTTACTTGCCTGCCTCACATGTCTATCTTACCTGCCTCCCTTTCTACCTCCCTTTCTTCCCTTCTCTTCTATCTGCCTCACTGTCGTCCCCCTTTCCTTTCTTCCCCTGCTTCTCATTCCATCTGCCTCACTTACCTTCTATCTCACCTTCGTCCCTTCTTTCCTCTCCTGTCTTCCCATCTTCCTGCCTAACCTGCCTCCCCTTCCGCTTGCCTCACCTTCCTTCCTTTCTCCCTGGCTCCCCTGCCACCACCTCTCCCTGCCTTACCTTCATGCCTTTCCCCCTGCCTCACCTTTCTCATCTTCTCCCTGCCACACCTGCATCTCCTTGTGCCTTTCTCACTTGCCTTCCCTATTACCTGTCTCACTTCTCTTCCTCTCTACCCGTCTCACTTGCCTATATCTCTTACCTGCCTCACGTTCCCTTCTGCTTGTTTCATCTGTCTTCCCCTTTACCTGCATTCTGCTCTACCTGCCTCACCTGTCTTTCCCTTTACATTTGTCTCATTTTACCTGCGCTGCATACAAGTAAAACGCCTTTGTCGATGAGGTATGAGCGAGGCCATTTAAATCCGAATGCATTGAAATGGCGCCTTACACCCCGGGGATGCCTACAGTATATTGATGGCTATCTACGTACCAAATTTCATGCCTCTACGACAAACTGTTTGGTCTGTGGCCCTCTTTTGAAGATTTTCGACATGCTTCACTTGGTGCGTGTCACGTGCCAAGTGCACCGCCTGGGTGTGATGAACTCTGACAAAAACAAACCTTCAAGAATTGGGCTATCATATGGTGCAAACCAAGCAGTGATCGGCCCTGTGGTTGCTGAGCTATTAGCTTCCCAAAAGCGTTACTGTCTGGCCGGGTCACGTCGGACTGGGTCGCTCATATATGGGAAAATGCCACTACTTCAGAGACTCAAGAGGGCTTCGCCCTCACTCGTAACGAGTCTACCTACTTTCCATGTCTTCCCTCGTGTCCCTTCCACTAGCGTTCCTGTCTCCCTGCTTCATCTACTCATCGTTCAATCTGTCTCATCTGGTTCCCTTCAAATATAATTCTATTATACTCGTCTCACTGCTCACTCTTCTGCCAGTTTGCTCTGCCTGTGTTTCTCTCTGTCTCCTCCCATTGGCTTCAGGCTTCCCGCATGTTTACATTCTATTGTGCGTTTTATCTCCTAATGTTCACTGATTGCTAGATTTTTGTTCAGTATTATCGTATTTACTAAGTTACTCCCTTTCCATCTGCTTGCCTCCCCTTTCTGCCTACCTGTCCTGTCGCCCCTGCCTACCTGTCCTGTCTCCTCGTCTTTCCTACCGGCCTGTCAGTTCCTCCCTCATCTTCCGTCTGTTTGTCTCTCCAATTCCCTCCTCTCCTGCCTGCCTGTTTGTCCTCCCCCCTTCCTCCTCTGCCTACAAATCTCTTGTACCTCTTTTCTCTTCTGCCTGTACATCTCTCCTACCTCACTCCTCACGTTCTTACCTTCTCTCCCGCCTCTCCTTTCCTGCCTGCATTTCTCTTCTGCTTAAATCGTCACCTCCCTACCCTGTCACTTTCTCCCGAATATCTGTTCTACATTCTTTTCTTTTTCCATTTTCTCCTGCCTGCCTCTCTTCTATTCCTCTTTTCCTACTACCTCATCTTCTCCAGTCTGCCTGCTATCCCTGATCCTGCCGGAAAAACAATCTGACCTAACCAATGCCAAAACTCTCAATGCCTCAGACCATCCAATAAGCCACCCTCTTGTCTTCCACTTGCCTACCTTTCTCCCTCTATCATCTCCTGCCTCCCTCCCTCCATCCATCCATCCATCCATCCATCCGTCTGTGAGTTCACCCCTACCTCAGTCTTCTCTCCTCCTTATTTCACCCTCCCTTTCCTTTTGTCTGTCAACTTCCCTTCTTTATCAGTTTTTTTCTTCTTTCCCTCGCTCTCCTTCTCACCGTCTCTCCATTCCCATCCCCAACGAGTTTCCCAATGACTTCCATTTTGTTTAACTTATAGTCTCTCTCCTTCAATCATCCCTCTAACTTCTCTCGTCCTTACGTACTTCTTCCATAGCACCCTTTCCCTTACCTTTTTTCCTATGCCTCGCCAAAGATAATGTAATAGGTCGTTATGGAGTATCAGGCGACTGATAATAAAAAGGAACTGAAAGCCACGTGTCGTGATGGAATATTTTACATTTGTAACTCATATTTTAAGCATAAAGATGCACACAAATATATATGGTGCAGAGGGAACAGAGACAGGTGCCTGGTTGATTGTGGGCTTGTAGAGAAAGAGTTGCTTGCGAGTGTCGTGGATGAGGGGGCAAGGGGGGGGGGGCGATGCGAAAGTCTATCTGATCGTATGATGGCGGTGTGAGGTGGTGAGCTGAGTGGAAAGCGATGGATAGAGGGAGAGGAAGTTGGGCAAGAGACTGAAAATGGATAGGTTGGGAAACAAAACAATGGCATATGAATTCCCGGCTACGGTACTGGAGGAGTTGGAAGCAAAGAATTGGGAAGTAATGGATCTGGACAAATTGTGAAATTCATATTGCCAGTGTTTAGTTAGGAATGTCAAAGTGGTGTGTGGTGTCCCGAGG
This sequence comes from Coenobita brevimanus, assembly GCF_032717465.1. Classification (NCBI taxonomy): domain Eukaryota; kingdom Metazoa; phylum Arthropoda; class Malacostraca; order Decapoda; family Coenobitidae; genus Coenobita; species Coenobita brevimanus. Next base: position 35,251,662 of record NC_137054.1, read on the forward strand.
TTAGCAAATAAAAAATAGTGCCGCGTGGTGGGATGGGGAGGTTTAGGGAACAGTGGAGGAAGCGAGGATGAAGTGGCTAGAGTGGATGCAGGAAAGGACCGAACAAAGAGAGTACATCGAGAGTAAGACGCATGCGATGAGACCAGTAGGGAGAAAAGAGAATATAAGTGGTGGTCTTGGAATAAATATGTCTGTCTAATACACTGAAAATAGGATATTGTTTGGAGAGAACTGCCAGAGTGTAGAAGTGAAAGTGAAAAGAAGTGTGGAAGGGATAGGGATGATAAAGGAAGCATGCTAACCAGTGGAAGGAATGTAAGGAGTGGATGGAGGGAATATTTCGAAAGGCTGATGAACGGGAATGATGAAAGCAGAGCGGCTGTAAACAACATTCTGGGAAACGATGCGCTGGCATAAAAAGCAAATGCTGCGAGGTGACTAAAGAATGGAAAATCAGTAAGGGTTGGTGAGGTGTATGCAGCCATGATTAAGCGCAGTGGAAAAAGTGGAATGAAGTGTCTGAGATAAATAAGAAAGCACCGGCAGAGTGGAAAAGTTCTGTGATTCTTTCCCTGTACAAGCGTGGGGGCAAGCGGGATGAGTGCAAAGTTATTGTGGTATGGGTCTCTTGATTATTACGGGGAGAATATATCGTGGAATAATCATAGAGTGGGTGATACTCGTATATCAGAATGCCTGAAGAGTGGCGAACACAGTGTCTTCGAAACTGATGGAGGATGTGTGGATCAAATATTAACATTGGAAAATATAGGGGAGAAAGCTTGTATCAACGGTTATGAGGTTATGAGGACATTCATGGATATAGAAAAAAGTGTGCAACAAGGTGAGCAGAAAATGGAAGAGGAAGGTTTTGAGAATGCAAGGTATGCATAGTACTCTTGAGTGACATTGTAGGCTTTTGCAAAGGTAACGACGCGTGCGAAAGGGTGAGTGGGTGTCTGGGTGAGTAGTTCAAGATCGGTGATGACGTGCGACAAAGTTGTGTGGTTTCCCCATGATTGTTCAATATATGTATGGATGGTGTTATAAGAGCGGTAAAAACACTGGTAATGGAGAGGGATGGTGCTGGTAATGAATGGTGAAGGGTGGAGTATCTCAAATCTGGTGGGTACAGATGATGCTATGCTGCATGCAAATGCAGGACAGGAGCTTTGCAGACAAGTGTCGAGTTTTGTGGTTGTCTGTGAGCTTGATGTCTTATAAATTAATGTTAATGTGAGTACAGTCATGACTGTTGAAGAAGAAAGTAATTAGCAGTGTGATGTTCCAGTGAATGGAGAAAAACTGAATCTGTGAGAAAGTCTGAGTACCAGGGTGCAGTGATGGAAGGGAGAGTTAAATGTATAAAAGAAGTGGAAAGTGGGGTGGCACGGGGAAGGAAAGTGGCTGGTGCCATGAAGACCGTCATAAGAAGCGTAGGTTTGAGTGTGACGAGAAATATTGGATGAAAGTGTTTTAGTGCTTCCTCTAAGATGCGAATATGAGACAGTGGTGTGGCGTGAAGGTGAAAATTAAGGCTTAAGAATGGTGGAGATGGAACTGCTGAGGAATATGCGTGGACTGCGGAGTGTGGATGGGATGGAGAATATTGTAATTCGTGGAGGATGTGGAGAGAACAAGTCTGTAGAGAGCAGAGTTGAAGAGAAAATGTTTTGATGTTACGATTATGTGGAGGATGTGGGTCTTAGTGGAGTGGTCAAAAGAGTGTATCTGAGCAAAGTTGAAGGTGGGACGGGGGGCTTGGTGGGCCAGGAAGAGGGTGGATGGATTTGATGAGTGGGTGTGTGAGAGGGAGACGTATAGAAGCTGAGGCTAGCGAGCTGATAGGTGATCAAGCTGGCCAGATGGGTTTTTGTATGGAGTGTGTGACCGAGGTTTGTCGTCCTTTTTTGGCATAGCAGTGGTCTGGGGTGACTCTGACTCTGTCAGATAAGTGAGTGTGAGACTGCTCACAGAGTATTTTTTTTTTTTTTTTCTATCAGGCACAGCCAGATCCGAGGGCTTGAATAGTGAGTGAATGGGACTGTGACCCATTTAAGTGAGAAAGAATTGTTTAGTACCTCATTTATTTATGAGAAGTAGCCTGTAGCACCAGTCGAGCAGGGCAGTACTCCCAAGATGGATGGAAAGCTGATGTCAAGGAGAGCTGGAGTTCCCATTTCATCAGCTCTCGGGACTAGTACTTGACCATCCCCCTTTGCTGAACTTTTTCAATGTTTCAGTAACACAGAGAGTAGGCCTGCATGCTACCAGTACAAGTTTCTCTAATTGTCAACACCAAACTACATGCACATTACACGCTACACTTCCTTTTCAAAACTGAAAAAGAAAAATGGCGTCTAATAACCATGCCTCGGAGTCCCCAGGGGGAGGGACCATAAATGTCCCCACCATCCGCCTCTCTCCTGGTGACGACTCAACACACTACCTGGAACCGCTGTCTGTCTCCCTTCTTCTTCATCTCTGCAACATTTATGGCCTTTCCTCTAACTTTCTCTCTGTTCAACACCACCTCTCCTCCTCTAAACCTCAATTTCTCTTCTTAACTGAGACTCAGCGGTCTGAGGCAACTGATAGCAAACCCTTTTCTGTATCCTCCTACTTTCTCTATACTCATTTCAAAACCAAAGTGGCTCTTGTGTATATGTACACAACGACTTAGCTTACTTTCATGTTCCTGAACTTGATTCTTCTGAATTCTCTACTGTTTGGGCTTTCCTGTCATTTTTTGACCAAATATATCTGTGCTGATTATTTGTCCCCTAATTCTACTGGCTATGAAAAATTCTTTGACTATCTTACTTCTACAATGGAACACATCCTATCCATTTCTCCATTCTCTGAAATATCCATTCTAAGAGATTTCAATCTTCACCACCACCTTTGGCCCTCCTTTCTTTTCACTGATCCACCTGGTGAACAAGCCCACATCTTTTCCATCCTTAATGGCCCAGTGCAGCTTGTACAGCACCCTACCCGTATCCTTGGCTGCCTTGGAAAGAGTTCCAACATACTTGACCTCTCCCTTACAAATAATCTTTCTGCTTACAGTGTTCATCTTTCCTCTCCGTTGGGATCCTCCGAACACAACCTTATTACTTTAATCTGTCCTATCGCTCCAGTACGACCCTCCAAAGAAAGGACAGTTGTGGCACTTTGGAGCTGCTGATTGGGAGGCCTTCAGGAGGTATTCTTTGATTTTCCCTGGAATGATTATTGCTTCCATAGCCAGGAGCCATCTGAGTGTGCCTTGCACATTATGGAGGTTATTCTCTCGGGAATGGAAGCATAAATTCCCTACTCATATCTGTTGACTAATTCAAGAAAACCTTGGTTCATTCTTGCTTGTTCTGATGCTATCCACAAGAAGGAGAGGGCCTATAAAAGGTATCAGAGTGAACGCATTCCTGAATCACATCTTTTTTTATGTTTCTGTCCAAAGTCGTGCTAAGTCTGTTCTTTGCTCTGCTAAAAATAATACCATCCGTACTAAATGCTCTCAACTCTCCGACTTGAATTCTTCCCGCTCCTTCTGGCGCCTTGCCAAAAACCTTTCTAACAACTTTATCTCATCATCCTTCCCTTCTCTTTTCTATTCTGATGGCTCTGTAGCTATATCTGCCATTGATAATGGAGATCTCTTCTTTCAGACTTTCTTTTCCAATTCCACCTTAGACGATTCCAGTGCTGTTCCTCCGTCACTTCCCCCCTCTGACTTCTTCAAGGCTGACATTAACATTACTTCAGCTGATGTATTTTCTTCCTCTCCTTTTCCTCCTTCCTTCATTTCTCTCTCTCTCTCTCTCTCTCTCTCTCTCTCTTGCACAGTCTCTCACTATGCTGCAACGCCACCTCTCCCATATTCTGTTGCCAACACCCACTCTCCCTTCCTTGCTTCTTCCATCTCATCCGCGTCTCCTCCCAACCACCCCCCAACAGAATATACACGTCTTTCCAGCCCATACCCCTTTTGAAGATAAAACTTTTGAAGGGATTCAGGTGGCACAGAGAGAGAGAGAGAGAGAGAGAGAGAGAGAGAGAGAGCATACATTTCAGTCAGGACAGGAGTTGCCTAGATGTGTTACAAGGCTGGGGGTGGCAAAGGAGAGACAAACCTCGGGAGAGAAGACGAACTGACCAGGTGAAAACTGAGAGATTGTTGGAATGGAAGGTAGGACGGTTAGTGGGGAGGCAGGGGTAGGAGAAAGAGAGAACAGAGGAGGAGGAGGAGGAGAAGGAGGAGCGAAAATGGGAAGGCAGATGAAAGGGAGGAACAAGAGGAGTAAAAAAAAGAAAGATGGGACGAAGAATGAAGGTGAATAAAGAGGATGAAGCAGATGATGGGGATGAAGAGTACAAGGACTGAAGGGAGAACGAGGAGGAGGAGGAGGAGGTGGTGGGAAGATAGGAAGGCACATGGAAAGGAGCACGAAGGTGAGGAGAAGAAAAGTAGGAAGATAGGAAGAAGATGGAAGATGGATGAAGAGGAGGAGGAGGAGGAAGAAATGAAGATGATGATGATGATGATGATGATAATAATAATAAGTGGAAAATGAAGAAGATTATGATGATGATGATGTTGTTGATGATGATGATGATGATGATGACGATAGGAAGAGGAGGATAGGACTGAAACTATGATAGGTAGGCGGATTGGAAGGAAGGTAGGTAGGAGAAGGAGAAAGAGAAAAATGCGAAGCAGTAGAAGGAAAGAAGATAAAGTAGAGGAGAACGTGAAGGGAAAGCAGGTAGTAAGAGAATAAGCTTGAAATAAAAGGAAAGATAAGAAAAGGAAGAGGAGGAGGAGGGAAGAGGAGGCCATTTACTTAGAGAGAGAGAGAGAGAGAGAGAGAGGAGGGGGAATTACAATGACGATACAGTTCTTACAGTCCCTAGTAGGTGGTCCTGCCTTAATATTAAATGCAAAACTTACTCTCCAACAAGCCGGTAGGCGACAATGGCCAGCTATAAGTGGACCAAACTTTGTCATGGACAGGAAGTGAGTTTCGACACTAAAAGTCATTATGATATGGCGGTACTCCAGTAACATTTCATCCAAGAATCATGGCCCTGGCTGAACAATCTTCGGAGCCTTAGTATATCGCACGAGCATGTCGTAATTTTAACACTATATTTTCGGCACTTGATGACCTATGACCGCTGACCTTGCGGATATAGGTCGTGCATGTACAAAGCACACTTGTAGTACCTATTAACATCTATAAGCTTGCAAAGTTTCATTAGATTCCATCCACCCACTGTGGAGCTAGGGAATTTGACATTTGCGGAATGGCCTACCAGAGGTTCAACTTTTAGGTGGCGCTGCCAGCTACTGGATGTGAATTTCGACATTAAAATCATTTCATATTAAGGTACTCCAGAGCAATATTCCACCCACAATTCATGGCCCTGGCTTAATAACCTTCGGAGTCTTAGCATTCCGCACAAGCATAGTCCTGATTTTATCTATTTTCACTGTTTTCGCATTTGATGACCATTGACCCCTGACCTGGCCAATGTAGCACATTGGTGTGCATAGAAAGTTGTAGTACTAGTCGATATCTATTAGCCTGCAAACTTTCATTCAATTGCACCCAGCCATTGGGGAACTAGGTACACATTTTTGAAAACTGGTACTGGTTGGCAGGAAAGCCGAGGTCAGTCTTCATAGGGTTGCAACTTGAAAACTAGAGGGAAGGAGAAATATGGATGTTACATTTCCGAAAGAGAATGACCTCAATATTGCAATGAAGAAGTCAAAGCCTTCTGCACCCATTAGTAATGCTTCTACAGCTCAAAACGTGAAAAGTACGAAAAAACGGGTTTTCGATCTTTGCTAAGCAACGAGTGGTTGCCTCGCAACCAAAGCCTTACGGGCTCAGCTAGGCCACAGGCTGGTCATGTGTCCAGGTTTGGTCGGAATCGGTTAATTCTGAAGGGTAGAACTGCCTGCCATAATTAACCCGTCACGTCCCAAGGTTTTCTGCACCTCCGACATCCCCCAGTCCCGAGGTATTTTCGAATTTTTTTTTTTTGGCTAAAATCTTCGCTTTTGGTGAGAAACATCGAAAATTCATAGAGAAATCGCTCACCTGAGGTTTAAAATGCCCAATCCAGGTAGGAGTTCCTCCTTACCTGAGTGGGTTTTCTATCATGCTGGCACCAAAGAAAACGAGTTCTATGTAAGGGTAACTATTTTATCCACTCATAAACGATATTTATTTATTTACTTGGTACGAATGTATATGTAGTATGTGAGTATATTGGTTTTCAAGCAGTAATAAAGGCATTATAAGCATTGTTTCACTCACTAACTAAGCACCATACCTGACCTTTTTTTGCCATATTACCTGATCATTATTTCTGGCTGTTTCTTCTTCTAATGCTATGTAAACATTGTCCTCCACATTGTCATTGATTGGGGAATCACTCTGGCCCTGAATATCTTTACTAGGCAGGTCACTGGTAACAGGTCCTTTGCCAAGACAATGGCGTGAGGGGGGGAGGGGGGAGGTTATGCAGTGTAAGGCATTATCCCTGCTTGGCATCTTGTAGAGGAATAGAGGAAGGTGTCCCGTGTATACATACGAAAAATCACGTGCGAAAATTGAAAATTGTGCAAATTAGGGACCTTGCAATTGCACGACGTACTGGTACGTCGCCGGGACTGGCAAATGCAAATCGTTGCAACGTACCCATACGTCGACAGGATGGGGCGGGTTAAACAAGAAAAAAAAGAAAAGAAAGAAAATGAGACCAACAATAAGGGTAGCATGGAGTTGGCCAGTTAAAGGCGTTAATGTAGTGCAGCACACCAATGAGAGAGAGAGAGAGAGAGAGAGAGAGAGAGAGAGAGAGAGAGAGCAGTTTCACTATTACGATGCTGTGTTGGAGGGCAGTTCCACTAATATGATGCTGTGCTGGGAGTAATTTAATTTAACATTTCCACTTGCGATCAGTTGTAATCCGTCTTGGTTGGATTCATACAGGAAACTGTGAGAAAATTAATGATGTATCCATGAACCAAGCGGTATTTGAGAAAGCCAGCTTAACCCTTGATATACTACGGTTAATTGTAGTGTTTGGTTCCAAGGCTAGGCGATGTAAATGTAGTACATTAGGTAGTTTAGAAGGCATTTTTTTTTTTTTATGCGAGGAAGAAGGAACCAAAGGCCATGAGCCCGCAGTAACAGTTCCCTCCAAGAGAAAAACAAAATACAATAGAGAGCCAAATTCAAGATCTGATCATTTTGAGATGCCTTGACACACTGCGTTTGAAAGACTGAAGATCATAGGCAGCAGGAAATACAGACAGAGGGAGACAGTTCCAGAGTTGACCTGTTGCATAAATGAAAGACTGGGAGTAGCGGTTAACTCTTGCATTAGAGAGTTGGACAGAAAAGGGATGAGAGTTTGCTGCCAGACGGGTGCTACGCTCCCGTCGTAGAGGTGGAGGAATGCAAGCAGACAGTTCAGAGGAGCAGTGACCATTAAAGTAGCGATAGAAAAGAGATAAAGATGCAACAGTGCGGCGAAGGGACAGAGGTTGAAGGGAGTCAGTAAGAGGAGGAGAGTTAATGAGACAAAAAGCCTTAGACTCCACCCTATTGAGAAAAGCTGTATGTGGGGAGCCTCCCCACACATGAGAGTTGTACTCCACACAGGGGCGGAAAAAACCTGTGTATAGAGTCAACAATTGTGCAGGGGTAAAGAAAGAGCAGAGTCGGCTAAGCACACCCAATCTCTTGGAAGCAGATTTTACAAGAGATGTGATATGATCTTTCCAAGATAAGTCCCGAGTAAATGAAACACCAAGCATGTTCAAGGATGATGCAGGATTAAGCTGAATATTATTAAACATTAGTGGGTATACCTGTGGAAGATTTTGTCGGGTTGATAAGTGTAAGAACTGGGTCTTAGATGCATTAAAAACAACCATATTATTTTTACCCCAGTCAGAGATACGAGCCAAGTCAGACATTAGGTGTGCCATAGCCTCATCCCTTGTTTGTTGAAGTAACTGTTGAGATGGGTGGTGCGGGAACCGAATGGAAAGGTGAAGGGTGGAGTCATCAGCGTATGAGTGGATAGGGTTAAATGTACAGCTTAGAAGATCAATGATGAATAAAAGGAAGAGAGTTGGTGATAGGACAGAGCCCTGAGGAACACCACTGTTGATAGATCTAGGAGAAGAACGATGGCCGTCTACAACAGTGGCTATAGAACGACCAGAAAAGAAGCTAGCGATGAAGGCACAGGTAGAAGGATAGAAACCATAGGAGGGCAGTTTGGAAATTAAAGATTTATGCCAGACTCGATCGAAAGCCTTTGAGATGTCAAGTGCAATGGCAAAGCTTTCGCCAAAGTCCCGAAAGGAGGATGACCAGGTGTCTAAAAGGTAGGTGAGAAGATCGCCAGTGGAGCGTCCCTGACGGAACCCATACTGACGATCGGAAAGAAGGTTGTGATAGGAAAGATGCCTTAAAATTTTTCTATTGAGAATTGACTCGAAAACTTTTGAAATAAAGGACGTTAAAGCAATTGGACGATAGTTGGAGGGTTGGGAGTGGTCACCCTTCTTTGGGACTGGCTGAATGAGAGCAAACTTCCAAGAAGAAGGAAAGGTACAAGTTGACAGACAAAGGCGAAAGAGTTTACCTAGGCAGGGTTTAAGCACAGAAGCACAGTTCTTGAGAACAACAGGAGGGACCCCATCAGGCCCATTTGCCTTGTTAGTACTGAGGCCAGTGATGGCAGAAAATACATCAGCTGAAGACATTTTAATGTCAGCCATGAGGAAGTCAGAGGGGGGAAGTGATGGAGGAACAGCACCGGAATCGTCTAAGGTGGAATTGGAGAAGAAAGTCTGTGCAAAGAGATCTGCTTTATCAGTAGAAGAAATAGCTACAGAACCATCAGAGTAGAAAAGAGGAGGGAAGGATGATGAGGTAAAGTTGTTAGAAAGGTTTTTGGCAAGGTGCCAGAAGGAGCGGGAAGAATTCGAGTTGGAGAGTTGAGAGCATTTAGTACGAATGAAATTATTTTGAGCAGAGCGAAGAACAGACTTAGCACGATTCCGGGCAGAAACTTAAAGTTGATGTGATTCAGGGGTGGGTTGGCTCCGGTACCTTTTTTTTTGTATGTTGTTTGCTTTAACTGAATATATTCGACAAGTGATGGCCAAAACATCCCCAACTGTGTGTGTGTCATCTAAAGGATTAAGAGTTGATGTTCAGTCATTATGTCATTACATGATTGACCGCGTAGGTTTATGGATCGTGTATCTGTATCGTGACAGGACAAGCCTCAGCTGGCATAACCGACAGCTTGCATAATCATGGGTCAGCATTACCTTCAGCTGCTTTAACCGACAGCTGACGAGACCATTATTCAAGATTATCGTCCCCTGGCATAACAATCAGTCAGCTTTACCGTAAGTTCGCAAAACTATTAGTCAAGATTATCGTCAGCTGGTATATCCGTCACCAAGCATAACCACTACTCAACATTACCATCAGCTGGCATAACCATTACTCAACATTGCCATCAGTTGGCATAACCGTTAGCTGGTATAATGATTAGTCAGCATTGCTCTCAGCTGGCATGACCGTCAGCTGGCAATCCTCTACTCAGCATTACCATCAGCTGTCATAATCGTTACCTGGCATAACCATTAGTCAGCATTACCGTTAGCTGGCACAACCGTCAGGGGAAATAACTGTTAGTCAGCATTTTTGTCAGCTAGCATAACCGTCAGCTGGCAGAAGCCATTAGACAGAATTATCATCAGCTGGCATAACCGTTAGCCAGCATAAACGTCATCTGGCATAACCATTAGTTAGCATTACCATCAGCAGACATACGCAGCGAAACTGTTTGCTGACATAACCGCATAACCCCTATCTGGCTTAACCGTCAGCTTCAGCTACCTAACAGTCACTTGGCATAACTGTCACCTAGCACAGCATTTTAGTAGTATTATCGTCAACTGGCATAAACGTTAGCCAGCAAAACCGTAATCTGGCATAACCATTAGTTAGCATTACCTTCAGCTGGCACAACCGTCCAATGGCATAACTGTCAACTAGTGCCAGCCAGTATAGCTGTTAGCTGGCATAAAGGTCAGCTGGCATAACCGTTAAGCAACATAACCTTCAGTTGACATAGCACAGTCAGCCAGCACAACCATCAGGTGATATAACGCATGATCGTTAGCCATCATAATCGTCATCTGGCATAATCATCAGCTGGCATGTTCCTTCATTTGTATAACAATCACCTGGCATAGCCATCAGCCCGTATAACCACCAGCTAGCAAAAACACTGGTTTTCATAACCATTAGCAGGTATAACCATATGCCAGAATGATCATCATTTGAAATAACTGTCAGCCAGCCTTACTGTTGTTCACCATTGCCATCAAGTGAACACCAGTCGAAATGGGAAGTTTATGTTTATATTTGCCATTTTCTTTTCTTTTTTTTAGGGTAATGAAAGGGTACTGAATCCAAAAATGGATTTTGTCAATTTTTTTGAGAGCTCATTCCACGAGAAATTCAAGATGACGTCCAAGATGGCCCCCAAGTATAAATTTCTTTATTTCTCTGCTTCTAATTGCTGCCAAGTGATAAAAGTTTAAACAAAACATATGTTTTTAGGCATGCAGATTTTAAATTTCACTATCCCATAGCACTACAGCATTTTTTTTTTTTTTTTGAAGTTGGAGTCCAAAATGCTTTTATTAAATCTTTGTTAGTGATAATAAAATGACATTTTTTCCTTAAAATTTCATGCTTGTATTATATGTTACAGATTAATTTTGAAATCAAATTATTGCTCCATCCAAATTTTTAACAATAAAAATCATGTTGAGAAAACATCAAGATAAAAACTGTGATGGTTAACAAAACCTAATTTATTTTTCATTATACCAGCATTACATTTCGCCTATCCTATATAAATAAATGTAAAAGAAAAACAGGAGTGAAAGAAAGAAATAAGAAATATGTTTGAGAAAAGAATACATGCACGATTTACAACTTCGACAAAGACGTTATTGCTTTAACTTCCACTGACTTGTATCAATGACTAGATGTTCTGCTTCATCATTGTTACAGTTTTTACATAGGCAAAAGTCTGTGCAAATTAGCCCTTTGCATTCACAGGAGCACATGCTTGTAGAACAGATACTCTTGTTAAAAACACATTGTATTAACTCAAGCACAGCTTGTGAGGCTGGTTTCAGTTCTGTGGTGATTGGCATATAGATACCATTCCGAAGATACCATCCATTTTGTCCTGGGTCTAGTAAAGTCTACTAAGGAATGGCTGTTTGCATCCAGATACATGCTTGAATGTGATCTCAGTATGTGTTAATGAAGGGCTACTTTAGCTGCTGGTAACCATTCACTTTCAGCTTGGTATTTCCAAACAGATGCCATCCCAGGGCTTTGAAATCAGATACAGTTATTCCTTGAGGGCAATATACTTGGCATGCAAAGCTTGTGAGTATTTCCTTATTGTGACTGAAATATCCTCTAGAGCTCCCGGCATTTGAAAAGCTTCAATGTCCTTTTACATGCTGGCAGAAACAGCTTAAACAATGCTGCTTTACTCCCTGAATATCTCCCAGTGGTATTAATGTCAGTAAAGGCATGAGAGCTAGCAAGTGCCTTGGCTTTCTCAGGCCCAAGTGTCTCATATAATGGTTTTATTTGAAACTTTCTGTTCATCATACTCACAGTGCAGTTGCAACGAGGGAACCAAAATTGGTAATGAATAGCACCAAAACATCTGTATCTGATGAGAAACTATTCAACTCTGTGGTGGTGAACATTGAAATCTCCTAGTATGGAGATTTCTTTCATGAAATCTCTCCTTTCTCGCAGTTGTAGCACACATGTAGATGTCATCAGTGTCACTTTGTTCCACTTCTTCCACTGTAAGTACATCAGCAATATCTGGTTCACACACATCAGGTGAGTAGTGAAAAGCTTATTTTTTTTGTTGACTCTCATACAATTTTAACACGAGGAAGCTGTTCTAAAATATGTCTTCAGGCATTTACGATTGTATGGTGGTAGATGAAATTCTTTGAATTCGCCCAAGAGATTAAAATATACAGATTCGATTGTTTCCATGGACAGACATTCCTTTTGTGAGGTTTGATAGTTCACCATTATGATCTAGTTCAGTAATGGCTGCACCTTGGTTTGGAGAGGCCACAGTGGCCTTTTGCATGTGATGTGCTGGTTTGGTTACCCTATCTACATGGTTCATTCAAAATATTTTGTGATATTTGATATCACTGGCATGACCATCGGCAAGGTCTATAGCAGTATTTAGTTTCGTTTGCAGGTCTGTTTTACAGGTATCACGATTCTACACGACATACGTCAAGGTCTTTCCTCTACTATCAGATCTGACGTTAGACAACTGAGCTGCAGTGACCTGTTGACAAAATAATTTCTCATTGTCAAACGGCTTAGTAAAACAGCTTGTAAATGTTTGATTGCCCCTCTCTTGGCTTGTGGATGGTGTTTCAGTAGATGAAAGGAAGAACTCCTTTTTCATTTGGGAAAAAAAGTCAACTTTGAAACTACATTTTTATATCGTTTTTCAGCACTAGATATCTCCCTTCGATGATTAGCATCTGCATAGCAGGTGTAATGCCATCTGCATGTCTTTATTTAAGGCAGAGTAAGGTAAGAGTGACCATTTAGATTATTTAGGGTAATACTATAGGCATATAAATAGTGAGGTTGAGGTGACCATATATTACAGATAATTTATGCCCCTGCATAAGTTTTATAATACAGTAGTTGTTAAAGCGAGTTTTAGTCCAAAGAGGGAAATAAATTACAGTATATATTTGTATACATTGCCCTCAAACTACACCTTTATCCTATCAGTTCTAGGACATATCATTCCATGACATTTTTGTTATTATCAGCCATGTTATTCAGCTTGGGAAAGACTTCCCATGGCCACTGAATCAAGCACAGCAAAGCTTTGCAACCCCATTTCACAGCACACAGCAGGAGAGTCTTTTTTAACCCATCCCATCGACTCACCCCAATCCCGACTAATTTTGGAGAAAATTTTTTTTTTTTTTGGCTCAAACCTCCGCTTTTGGTGAGAAACATCAAAAATTCATAGAGAAATCACTCACCTGAGGATTTTAAATACTGAATACAGGTAGCAGTACCACTTACCTTACTGGGTTTTCTATCAGACTGGCTCCAAAGAAAACGAGTTCTATGGGAGGATAACTATTCCACACCACTCATAAACAGTATCTATTTATTTATTTGGTACGAATTTATATGCAGTACAAGAGTATATTGGTTTTCACACAGTAATAATGGCAGTATAAGCATAGTTTCACTCACCAAACACATCAACATACCTGACCTTTTTTGGCGACATTACCTGATCATCATCTCTGACTGTTTCTTCCTCTAATGCTATGTAAACTTTGTCCTCCACATTGTCATCGATTGGGGAATCACTCTGGCCTCGAATTTCGTAATGTGGCACGACACATCTTTACTGGCCAGGTCACTGGTAACAGGTGAATTGCTGAGACAATGGCGTGACGGGGGGGGAGGTCATGCGAGGTAAGGCATTGTCCCTGCCTGGCATTTTGTAGGGGAATGTGTCCCGTGTATACATACCAAAAATCACAAGCAAAATTTGAAAAATCTGCAAATGACGGACTTTGCAATTGCGGCGCATTGATATAGGCTACGTCAATGGGACTCACAGTGACAAAACGTTTGGACGTATATATATGTCAATGGGACGTGGCAGCTCAAATCTAGAGGCTCACAACAAAAACAAATAGTACCTTATTCATCCAATAAAACAAAAGGAAATAATGTAGTTAGCTTTAAAATCGCTCTCTTTATCAAGACTTTGATTACAGAAATTCATCCTCCTCCTCCTCCTCGGGACAAGCCGTCCCTTGATCAGCCAAAGAGAGCTGTGGCCTGGGGAAATTTCTTGAGATAATTTATCTTCTCCTGGCTGTGAATTCGTGTGTAGATATGAGGAAAGAATTTAATATCCATCATTCAACTGAAAGAGCAGGACCAGAAATACATAATGACAGTGTTGATCCTGAGAACTAAACAATTCGGAATAGTGTAAATGCCCTAATAATTTGTTTTCCACCAAAGGTATGTAAAGACACCTTTAGTCGAGGGGAAAAAAAGTAATTTGTATACTACAAGTGTATTCAAATTGCACCATAACCCCTGTCAGTTGAATGTCGCCTTTTCAGTTTCATTCTCGCAACTTCCAGACGACTTTATTCATCTTCATCGAGACCTATTGTGTTTATGGGATTAATGATGGATAAATGTAACTCATGATAATTACAGTCTCTTCATTGTGTAGAATTGTCCATAGATAACAATAAGCAAATTAGTAAAACATTATCTTACTGAAGGGATTAAACCAGGATTACATGCAAACGTTTTCATTCCAGAGAAAGAGAGAGTGGGGAATACGAGTAGGTTGGCAAAGTATAATTGTCCTCATAATTCACTTTGCATCAGCGTTTCATAGAGGGAATGGTACGTTCAAATAGTATTAGTGTTATTATGTAGAGGAAAAGATAGATTCATACAGTACTAATTTCATTATACATCTTACGCCAGTGCTAGGTGAAGAGAGTTTCAGTTAGTCAAGGAAGATATACGAGTAGGATAATGCAGATGTAAAAATTCAAGGAGGATTGGAAATAAAAGTTCAGTAAGTAAGAGTGTCTTTTCATTATTTTCACCTTGCTACAGACAGTTTAGTATTTCAAAGTTTCATACCAAGAGAGAGAGAGAGAGAATATGTAAACATGCAAGCAGAAGCTGATTAATATCAGTATGTGCATTAGAAAGGATAATATATTCCATAATTGGAATCGTATCGGAATCGACTGCATAACAATGAAGAAAAATGTTTGTTTTATCCAGTGACCCAAGGCTTTTATTAGTCTTTGAAATAACAACATCCAGCAGCAGCACGACACCCTCAGGAGGCAACGACAGAGGGTTAAATGGACCGAGCGGGGTGTCCATGCTATACGGGCGCAAGTCCTGGGTAGCCACGCGTCCCTACTCCCTGGAACCGGCCCGACCCAAACACCTCAGCCAGGGGGCATTACCCTCTCGCCAGCCCGGCCTGCGTCAGGATCGGGGTGGAGCTGAACCTTACACTCCATACTGCCCCTTGGAGACGGCCTCAAGCTGCTCCACTCTAGAGATGGTCTCCAGCCACTCCACCAAAGAGACGGCCTCCAGCCGCTCCACCAAAGAAACGGCTTCAAGCTGCTCCACTCTAGAGATGGTCTCCAGCCACTCCACCAAAGAGACGGTTTCCAGCCGCTCCACCAAAGAAACGGCTTCAAGCTGCTCCACCAGATACAATCTCCAGCTGCTCCACCAAAGTGACAGCCTCCAGCCACTCCACCAAAGAGACGGCCTCCAGCCACTCCATTTCTGAGACGGCCTCCAGCCACTTCCCCTGCTGCACCCATGGACAAGAGACGGCCTCCAGTTGCTCTACACCCGCACGTCGCCCTCCCGCATCCACTTCCAGTAGTACCCACCCCCAGCCAGGGAGTCCTCCGCTAGCAGCCTGGTGGCAGGGCCCTGTACTGTCCCCGGGCTGTTCTCCCTGCAGCCGGCGCCTGAGGAGGACCTGCCTCTGACAGACCCCTCCCTGGAATGACGCCGTAGTCCCCTCCTGACGACGGAGCACCCTGGAGCAGACCACAGTCCCCAGATCCCTGACAGCGTCCCCAGCTCCCCGGGGCAAGGCCTACCCCACCCCTGGCCTAGGCTACTTAGATCTTCCACCCAGTGGCTCCAGAGGCGTCTGGAGAAGTTGTTAGGCTCCTACCCCACCAGTCAGACCTCTGCCCCCAGCACGCGGGGCCCTTCATCACGCCCATGGGGGACAACACCAACCTACCTGGACCATAAGTGACTCACGTGTGGTTCAGTTCAGTGCATTGACAGATAGGAAAGTGCCAAAAGTGGATTCATGAAGTGACCGTGCCTAGAAAGTGACTTAAAGTGCAATGCTATAGACGTAAGGCTCCTGTGTCTAAAGCAATGATTGCTATTGCTCAGCACGACCCCCCCCCCTCTCCCCCTTGCACATGTGTCTACCTAAATTCTTCCTTCCCCCCCCCTTTTCCCCCACCAACAAGACGAAGTCGGTGCACCCCTTGGTGATTGTGACAATGGTGACAATAAGGACTCTCATGTGACCCGGAGCCACCAGTCCAGAGACTGTACAAAAATTATAATATCGAGGCACCCACATTCATATTGTAAACTATACCACCCTGAATTGTGAACTGTGTCTATCACGTAACCTGCAAGATACACTTGCCCCATTCAGCAGCCCAAAAATTGCCCTTGTGTAAGATTTGTGAATATACGTGTAGGTTGTTGCCTTGATTTTTATGCCCTGTTCCTCCTATATTTATGGTATAGCCCCAGTCTTGAAAAGAACCCAATATTAAGCCAGGCGTTCTTAGGACGGGAAGCCGCCCTAAAAACACCTAGCATAACACTAGTGGACAGCGGTGGTTTTTGACCCAGGCTGAGTTAGACTAAAGGAGGAACAAAAACAGGGAAAATACCAAAATGGCGACCAAACCACACATTCAGCTACCCAATTTCGAGCAAGAGCAGTACGATATCCATACAAATGTATTGATCATCAAGTCGCTGCTCAATATCACGTTCGAGGTTGATAGACAAAAAATTGTTGTGACATTACCACTGCTGGGCAAGGCAGCAGCCAGCATTGTCCCCAAAGTTGTCCCCGACCTATCCTGGGCAAACTTCACAACAACAGTGACAGAAGCAGTCACACCCTCCCTCGGGAAAGTCGTGGCATTGTCACAACTGGATAACCTAACATACGACAGGAACCTGGACAATACACTGATCCAGGCAAGGCGGCTTGCCACCGCTGCATACCCAGAAGCAAACGCAGAGACCCAGGAACAACATACTTTCAATACCCTGATTAGAGTCCTTCCCAACATGGTCAAGGAGAACTTCACAATTCACGACCCAACAGGGGACCTACACAGGGAAGTCCAGCTGATACGATGGCTGTTAACCTCCTGCTCCATCTCCCAACAAATTAACACAGCTAGCAAGTTCCCAACCAACAAAACAGCACCGCACAGAAAACCCCAATCCTTACCATGCCCACATAAGCCCCACGCCGGTGCCCCACCTACCCAGGGCCTATCCCTTGAGTAAACACTCCAGCTAGAGGGAGAACCAGAACCTCATATCAATCAACCCCTGGGAATGCATGTAGCCACCGATGCCTGCTCCATGACATCCGCGAGCAGCTAAAAGCTGCCCGGCACAAGAGAATGATCAAGGGGCGCCTACAAGCCTCCCCACCATACAACGAAGATGTCAAGGATGACGCCTCCTACAGAACTCGACAAAAAGGAGCAGAGCTCGACACAGAAGACACCCCACACTGCCCCCACACTTCTCCATATTTGTGGGGGCCACCTCACAAACACTTCACCCCCCAGTCCACAACAGGGGAAAAGGAATGTCTCTTTCTACTCCCTGCCTGCTATATCTTCTATTTTACCCTCCCCTACTCCTTACCTTTCTGCTTCCTCTCACACTACTTTCCCCACTACCAATGCCTCCTCCTGTCCTGTTCTTCCTCAATGAAAAGCCTCTCTTCACCTTAACAGGCCCCCTGGACCCATACCTTGTCCCCCTCTAACCTACCTCTTAAAACTATCTCCTCCTGTCCACTGCCTCCCTCCTGTCACCCCTCACAACCCACCTCACACAATGCCTCCTGGCCATGTCACACCCACTCTCCTACCCAGCACACTGCACCACCACTCATCTTCCCCACCAACACGACTAGCTCATATGCTTGCCCCATCACACCCTCTACCTCTTCACCCTCACTCACCTCCCACTCCAGTCACCTCCCCCAACCCCCCTTCAACCTCATCATCCCCACGAATCCCCAGCTCATCCCCAATGACCTCACCAGACACCTCACCACCTGCCACCACATCATCACCACAAGCCCAGCCATCCAACCAGGAGATCCCCCATCCACCCATGGCCACCTCACCTCGTCTCCGATGCTACACACCACCTGCCACACCCCAAACCTCAGCTCCTGCCACTCCACCACTGCCGCCAATACAACCACCCGACCCGGGGGTCCTACATCCACCCACAAACACGCCACCATGCTCCCAGCACCGCACACCACTTGCTGCCTCCCCCACACCAGCACCATTCCCTTGCTCCACATTCACCGCCCATCCCACACCATGACCACAGAACCCTGCCACCACCCAAGCTGCCCCATCACTAAATACCTGGACAGTGCCACAAGACTGCACTCCCCCCTCACCACCCACACCTCACGCCACCACACCCGCCACCTCACCCCCGCCACAAACTCTTTCCCCCAGCTAGCCTTCCACCTCCTCATCTCCCACTCCTTCACCCTCCACTCCTCACGCCACCACATCTGCCGCTTCACCACCGCCGCAAATTCATCTCCCCAGCCAGCCCCCTACTCCCTCACCCACAGCTCCTTCACCCTGCACACCTAACACCACCTCACCTCCCACCACCCTACATCCTTCTACACCACCCCCATGTCAACTCCCCTTGTCATCGCCACATGTTCCCCCATCACCACCAGGCCCACACCCCAAACACCATCTCCCAACACAACCCACCCCACCCCAACGCCCCGTACAGCCACAGCACTGCGAGGCCTCACTCCCATCTCGCCACCCACATCCACCTTGAAAACCACCTTCACTCACCCTGGCCGCCTCTCGCGCCCTCCTGCCAGATACACCACCACCCCTGCTGCCGTCTCCAACATTCAACCGAGGCCACCAATGGAGCAACGGCCCCCAGCCATGCAGATAAGGCACCCCACCTGGGCACCGACCTTCGGGAAGAAGCACCGCGTCCGTGGACCCCACCACCTCCTCCAGGTGACCACCCAATCTTCCACCTACGCCCTGCACCGAGATGCAGACAGAATGACCAACCGCTGGACCGCTCTCCTACAACACCTGACGCTGGCACACAGCACCAACACTACCCACCTGTACTACCTCTGGGCACGGGTACGTGACCTTTCCCACCACGACAGTGGTGAAATAACAATCCCCAGGAGGTGACAACAGAGGGTTAGATGGAGCAAGCAGGGTGTCCGTGCTAAATGGGCGCAAGTCCTGGGTAGCCACGCACCCCTACTCCCCAGAACAGGCCTGACCCGAACACCTCAGCCCGTGCGCATTACCTTCTCACCAGCCCGGCCTGCATCAGGATCAGGGTGGCCCTGAACCTTACGCTGCATACAGCCCCTTGGAGACAGCCTCAAGCTGCTCCACTCTAGAGATGGCCTCCAGCCGCTCCATTTCTGAGATGGCCTCCAGTTGCTCCACTCTAGAGATGGCCTCCAGCTGCTCCACCAAAGAGACGGCCTCCAGCCGCTCCACGAAAGAGATGGCCTCCAGTCGCTCCACCAAAGAGAAGGCCTCCAGCAGCTCCATTTCTGAGATGGCCTCCAGTTGCTCCCTCCAGACTACCCGCAGGGTCAGTGGCACTCCTGGGGACATGTCACAGGCGACGGCCTCCTGCCGTGCCCGCGGACAAGAGATAGCCTCCAACCGCTCTACGTCCACAGGTCGCCCTCCTGCATCCACCTCCAGTAGTACCCGTCCCCAGCCAGGGAGTCCACCGCTAGCAGCCTGGTGGCAGGGCCCTGTACTGTCCCCGGGACTCTTCTCCCTGCAGCTGGCCCCTGAGGAGGACCTGCCCCTGATGGACCCCTCCCTGGAAAGATGCCGCAGCCCCTTCCTGATGGCGGAGCACCCCAGAGCAGACCACAGCCCCAGGGTCCCCGACGGCACCCCCAGCTCCCCGGGGCCAGGCCTACCCCCCCCCCCCAGCCGAGGCGACTTGGATCTTCCACCCAGTGGCTCCAGAGGCGTCTGAAGTTGTTTGACCCCTACCCCACCAGTCAGACCTCTGCCCCCAGCCTCCAGCACCAGGGGCCCTTCATCTTGCCCATGGGGGATGACACCAACCTACCTGGACCATAAGTGACTCAGGTGTGGTTTAGTGGATTGACATATAGGAAAGTGCCAAAAGTGGATTCATGAAGTGACCGTGCCTAGAAAGTTACTTAAAGTGCAGTGCTACAGAAGTAAGGCTTCCATGTCAAAAGTAGTGATCGTTATTGCTCAGCACTCCCCCCCCTCCCCCTTGCACCTGTGTCAACCTAAATTCTCCCCTCCTCCCCCTTTTCCCCCAGCAACAAGATCAAGTCAGTGCACCCCTCGGTGATCGTGACAATGGTGACCATAAGGACTCTCATGTGACCCGGAGCCACCAATCCAGAGACCGTATAAAAATTATAATCCCGAGGCATCCACATTCATATTGTAAACTGTACCACCCTGAATTGTTAACTGTGTCTATCACTTATCCTGCAAGATACACTTACCCCATTCAGCAGCCCAAGAAATGATAAGTCAGAAATATTGTGAGACATCCTATTGCCCTTGTGTAAGATTTGTGAAAATATGTATGTGTAGGTTGTCGCCTTGAGTTTTTATGCCGTTCCTCCTATATTTATGGTATAGCCCCAGTCTTGAAAAGAACCCAATACTAAGCCAGGCATTCTTAGGACGGGAAGCCACCCTAAAAACACCTAGCATAATAGTCTTCTAATACTTTTTTTGTCACACGTTCTTAAATGGTCAAATCCTTGAACCTAATATGCGGAATAGTTAGACCATGCTATTCATAACTGCAGTTAGAATGAAGGTCAGGGAAAAAAAAAAAAAAACAGCAGTCTTCTGTCAAGTAGCTGTGGCAGACAAGAAGGAACCTGTGAGTCAGGTGGTAAAGTGATCACACGCAGCATACAATGGCAGTGATCCAATAATGGCATGACTTGAGCTCAGTGTTAACTTTGGATGGTACAAGACTTGTGAGCAGAAATCCAGTTTCTTTTGATTTTCTTTTATTAACACTCAATAAAATTTACACAATATAAAAATACAGTAACCTCTCAAATAACACGTGGGTTAGGTTCCTGGAGAGGTCGCATTAGTTAAAAATGCATTTTTAAAACATAATTTTCCCATAAGAAACAATGGTAATATTAGGGGTTACGTTCCTGGACTCTGGGAAAGTCTACCCATTTGGGGAGTTATGCTACTCTAAACTTAAAAGCAACAATATTAATTTGAAGGAAAATCCACATAAAAAACAAAAACAGTATATCTGGGGAGAAATAAACAACATTTGAGCCCTAGCTGGGCCGAAGCATTGTTTACTTCTCCCCAAATACATACTGTTTTCGTTTTTTACGTGGATTCTCTTTCAATTCTGCTTCATTCACGACATTGTGAAAGTTCCTCAACATTATTAATGCATTAGTAGGTCATAAAAACACTACAGTATAAGTAACATTTTCATTACAGTAAGTAGGTCACAAACAATAACACACAGCCTCACTTCATCTATACATCACTCGTCGTAGGCTGCTGTCCCTCGTTACTCCGCTACCCCACCTCCCGCCTCTCCCCACCCTAAATTTGTTGTCCCTCCTCGCTCTGCTGTCCTTCGTCTTCCTCTTCCTCTGACTCCCGTGCTACTGGTGATGAAGATAACTCCCTTAAGTTTTCTGTCTCCTTCATAAAGAACTGTTCTATCTTGGTCTGAGTGGTTTTCTTCAAGTTCTGCACCATCAAGTTATAACAATTTAGATCTACCATCACTTTCCTGGCCAAATTTTGTCCGAAAATGAGCCAAATTGCTCAGAATGGGGTCAAACTTCATTTTCGAATATTATAGTTCGAATAAAACCAGTTTAAGCAACAGACAAATAAAAAATTGTATTTATGCATAACCTGCCACACACAGTCTATCAGCTCGGGACTGTCCAAGGCGCGCACGGCTAATTTGAAACCATCACGTACGTGTAAAGTCGTGTTAAATCGAGAAACCCTTGTTAGTTAAACATATCTCCTTAAATATTTGCTAGTGTTAAAACGAAAACCTGTTTTTTAAACTCATATTAGTTGAGAGGTAACTGTATACGCAACTTTGTTGTCATTGCCTTTCCTGGACTTTCACGAATTTAGTACTATATTTGGTCATTACTTGCAAGTTTAATTTTGTATGCTTAACATGAAAAACTCTAGTACTTTATTGAATTGTGTGGGCTATATCAATATATCAAAATACATCAAAATATGAAAAAACCTTTTCCATTCCTATTTGGTTTTATATTTTAAAAGCGCATTAAAGTGATAATTGTACTATATCTTTATATTTAAAATTCTTAAAAGTATTAAAATGTAGGTAACGTCTTTCTCACTATCCAAATAAGGGAAAAAACATTTTGTGCTTCCCTAAATGTAGCCAACGGTGAATCAATAGACGTTTTAGCTTCTAAATGTTTTAGCTTCTAAAAGCTAAGCCAAATCTTCCCAATTAACGATTTGTGAAATGCATAACTTATGTTAACTTCTGAAATACTTAGCACTGAAGGTTCTCTGACTGAAGTGAGCAAAGTTTCTAGTGTCCTCTGCCATGCTAAATATTCGTTTGGGTTACACTCGAATCTGGGCGTCATTTACATCCCCAAACTCTGGTAGTTTACATTCGATCGCCCATACATCGAAAGACTTTCACACTCTTTGATTTACCATGTTTGGCATATATGTGTATGAGTATCAAGCATTGTATAGTTCAGTAATGAAGAAGAATAAGCAAAATGTTTTGGTTACGTTTTTCTGTCAAAAAGTGTTTCGCTGTAGATGCTGAGCTTAAGCAAAGTTGCCTAATGTTCATCTCCTCGTCTCAAGAGTTATTCTCCTCACTTTACTGCCCCCATCTATTACTTCTTTATTTAGACTTCAGTGAAAAAACTGACTGTAAGTATTACGAATGAATAAAGAATGTAAGGACTAATGGGTATGGGCAGTTTGTGCTGATATTGACAGTGTGTGTCCTGTACACAATTTACTGAGATAAAGCTGTATGGTCATCATGCTTATGGGCCACCAATAAACAGTATACCTCACTCTCCCCACTGCCTTCATTTTTTTCCTCTCATCTCCCACTTACCCACTTGTTATTCTGAACCTTTTATGGTTTTCAATTAGACTCTCCTTTCTTTATAAAGCCGAAAAACAGTGACAAGCAACAGCTCTCTTTCACAGAGAATCGGACAAAACAATGAGCTAAATGTTTAATAAAATGCATTTTAATGTTTTCCATCCATATGTGCTATCACGATATCATCAGAAAAACTCGGTATCTGTTCGGTATCGAAAAGAAAAATGCATTATCTGCAATTTATCGGTTCACTGAATCGTATCGATTACAACACTAGAGAGGGGGAGGGGTGGTTGTTTTAATGCATTATAAGCGTCCTCATCTATTCTGTGATATCAATGACCAGAAGTTATCCCTCATTGCACTACGACAACAAACTCGCAAATCATGAGAAGGAAATATGAGCTGTCATTTCTGATAGTGTTATAAATAGAGGTCTTCCTATTCCCCCGGGAGTGAAGGAGGTTTGTGAGGATGGGCTGAACACCTTATTGAACCCTTCAACTACAGGGCGTCACTTTCGTGATGCTCAGGCGCAATGGATCATACCACGGGGTGTCACTTTTGTGATTCTGTGTTATTTTGAATTCATCCTGGCTTTCAAGTGGTGGCTTGTATCATCTGCCAGTAGTGCCAGTGTCCAGCTATAGTCAGCACTGCTAATGTCATCTGTACTCCCATCCATTGTTAACAGTTTGGCCATTTTTCCCTGTCCTTGACTTCCCTCCTTACATCCCCTCAATTACCCTCTCCTCCCGCCTGCCCACCCGTTCCGCACTACGCAAATCCTCTCCGGATTTTACACTGATTTCATTCATTGAAATGTGCCCTATGCCCTATTGTTATACAAAATATTATATATAAAAATTAAAAAAGGTAATTGATACTGTTATACACCTGAAATGGGCTAATTATCACCTGGCAACACCCCATGTGCACTCGTTCGCTAATATTGCCTGTTTATTTCTCCTTGAAATATGCTGTATGACCTATTCTCGTAATAAAAATATATATATTAGAAAGGAAGGGAGAAGCCTAAGTGATATTTACATTCACCTGGAACTACCTAATTTATTATGTATTGTCTAGATTTCCTGCCAATCATTTCATAGGATATAAATTAGCAGCTGTCATCACACTGACACTGTCAACCCTTCCCTGCCCATATACGCCACATCATTCAGTTTACTGTCGTCTTTCGAGGTGAAACCATGTCAGATTCGCACTCCTCCATTTCCGCCGCTTCTGCACCCACTGCAAAGGGCCCTGTGACCTCTATCCCTACTAAACCTCATGTGGGAAGGGGTAAAGGACTAAGTGACTCTGCTGTGGATCGTGAACTGGCTGATATATCAATGATAATGATAGATAGTGACCTTGATCTTTCTGGTGACTCATGCAATGAGCCAGTGGAGGAAATGGTGACAGAAACTCCTAGTATGAGTGCTTCTGTGTCTCAAGTTTGTCTGGCTCCAAAGGAACGGAGCCCTTAGTGCAGCAAGGGAAGGAATTTCGGAAGGGAGTGAAGAGGAGGCGGGCTAGCCCTAGCACAATGGCCCCGTTTGACCCAGCCCATCATGAGGCGCAAGGTGCATCACCTCCCCACTCTCCCAGCCCCACTTCACTAATATCGTCCACCTCTTCAGCAGAAATTTCTCCTGAGTCTTCATCATCGGAGTCTCCACCAGCACCTACAGTGAAGGCAGGCTGTAGGGGATGAGGTAAATCCCTTACTCGCAAAAGTAGAGTTGTCTCTAGAGTAAGGGCTGCTGGTGGTACACGGCAACCTAGGGTCAGTCGGAGTGACCTTGAAACGGCCCAGCCTGCCTCACAGCCACCCTCATCCATCCTTACCCAGCCTACACTGCCACAAGAGGGAACCCTGGATGCCTTCGTGTGGACAGAAGGTTCCGATTTCATCCCAGAACAACTCCACTTTGATGAGAGTTCCACAGGGATACAGCCTGCCTTCACTCTTGACGAGGATGCTGAGTGTGTGGACTACCTGTTGGCCTTCCTTGATGACGAAGTCATGCAGCACATATGTGATGATACCAACAGGTACAAGTCACAACATGCTGCAAGTGGTGCAGGGACATCAAAAATGGCACAGTGGACGACCATGCTTCAGGTGCAGGAACTGTATGTGTTCTTCATCCTCATGCTTCTGATGCCTCACGGAAGCATGAGTTGGAGGATTACTGGTCCATGGACCCTCTATTACCTTCACTCACCTTCAACAAGTACATGGCCAGAGATCACTTCCGAAACATCCTAGGAAACCTGCACTTCACCAACAACGATGTACCTTCCCAGACTGACCCACTCTCGAAGATCTGTGAGATTCTGAACAGAATGAAGGATAAATTTTTGTTATTCTTCCACCCATTTCAGAAGGTTATCATGGATGAGTCCTTGGTTCTGTTCAGAGGATGTCTAAAGTTCGTTCAGTACATTCCAAGCATATGTCATCGGTTTGGAATAAAGTTCTTTGTGCTGTGTGACTGTAAGATAGGGTACTGTACATCCTTGACTTCGTCATCTGTTCAGTCAGCACTGTCGATCTGGACCAAACACACCCCCTTGGCTTCTCAGGTTGTGTAGTGAAAGTGCTGCTTGAAAGGTACTTTGGTGGGAATCATGTGCTGTATACAGACAACTATTATACAGCACCAAAACTTGCTAAATACCTTTCAGAGCACGGCATCGGCTCCTCCGGCAATGTCAAGAGCAATTGTGCCTACTTCCCCAAATTTCCCGAGGCAGCAGGTTTGCAGCGGGGAGACATGCACCTACGCAAGTATGAGAAGGTGCTGGCAATATGGTGGCATGATAAGAGGGTCGTGCACATGCTTACCACCGTACACAAGGGGGAACTGCAAGACAGTGGGAAGGTTGACTATAGGACAGATGAACCTGTGATGAAACCTGATGCTTTCATCGACTATAATATCAACATGCAGCTGGTGGACAAGTCCGACATGATGATTGGAGAGATCGACTGCCTCAGGAAGAATGCTAGGTGGTACAGGAAAGTGTTTCTGCATCTCATTGACATGACGATGCTGAACGCCTTCATCCTGTACAAGATGAAGGTCAAGCCACCTAAGTCATTCTCCCTGAGGTTGTTCGCCAGGACATGTGTTCAAGAGCTGCTTGAGAGCCATGGTATGGTGACAGCAGCAGCTCCAAGGCGCCATGCTGTAAGACTTCCCGACAGACTTGAGCAGAGGGCATACATGGATCGGCACAGACTGGTGCAAATGCCTGCCACAACGAAGAGGAAGGCTGCAATCCGCAGGTGCCAGGTGTGTGCACATACCACCAGACGCACACCTGAGCACAAACCCACCTCATGGCAGTGTGCTGAATGCCAGGTTCCCCTCTGTGTACCCTGCTTCTTTGAGTACCACAGCCTGAAACATTTCTAAAGCAGTGGAAGTGGAAATGTAAATAATGTGTAAATAGCAAGTGAAAGCAA
The DNA here is from genome assembly GCF_032717465.1 of Coenobita brevimanus. Lineage (NCBI taxonomy): Eukaryota > Metazoa > Arthropoda > Malacostraca > Decapoda > Coenobitidae > Coenobita > Coenobita brevimanus. Next base: position 35,278,344 of record NC_137054.1, read on the forward strand.
TGGATGTAAATATAACTGAACAGTGGAAAATTGATTTATAAGTTACTGCAAGTAACAGTGCATAACATAGGGTAAATAAAATAGATATGTAAAATAATGTAAAGAAAACAGAAAATGTAAATAGAATTGTAAAAAATTAGTAATATAAGAATATGACTATAAATACATGGAGTAATGACAGCGAAAGTGAAAGCTTTGCTCTCTGTGCTAGCTTACTGAACGAGAAAGTGAATGCCTGGAGTGAAAATAAACTACTAGTACTGAAGGAAACTAATGGATAATTATTGTATATATAAATTAATGTAATAAAGTACTAGGAATATAAAGTGTGAGCGTGTTCATGAATAATAAATGACAGCTCTGCCTCAGAATACCAGCAGGGAACGAGCACGAGTGGAAAGCTCGTACACGCTCGTAATTTACAGTATAATTTCACAGTTTTTTTTTTTTTTGGAGTATGGATTCCAAACTACTTGAAATTCATAGAATAGTGTTTCTAGTGATAATATCAAGCAGTGGTAAACATATTACGGGGTATTGGGAAGTGTAAAGTGGAGACTTCGTTACCGAACTTCAGAAGTCTCCACAAGTCCAACGGTAGTTGACGAAGGCTCAATAAACATCCCAGGAGAAAGCGGAAGGTATATGCCATAAGTTTATTTAATTATAATATTCTAGGACTAATAACTGATTTTTGGCAAATATTTTCAAAAAGTCAGTCGGAGCGCGAATATCCCCGCGAGACGGGCACAATGCGCTTTCGACATCCCCGCGATTAAGGGGTTAGCTCCCCTTCTGTGATGTCTTTTTAACAAGTGAACTTTGCATTTGTTGACTGGACTGCAATCATTATTAGCACCTCCTTATAATGTGATATTAATATATCCTTTTTACATTTTTTGGAGAGTTCATAGTATTCCTTATATATAATGACTTTCACTTATTTTGTTCTTGGTACTGCTAGTGTAGATAATTTATAATTTATTAACCCTCTCTTCATTACAATGCCTTTCTTATCTATCTATCCTTAATACTCTGAGGTTGGATGTTTCGTTTTAGTTACTTTCTTATAAGGAGGCATTTTGTTTGTTGATCCTTACTACTGCCAAACGAGTGACACGCGATTTCCTGTTCCCTTAGAAATAGGAAAGCCCGTAAATAGAATATGGATTGGATATTTCATCCATTGAATGCAATGATGTTTTATGTTTATTGGAGTCTTCCTGCAAACAAATCCATTCATATCAAAGAGGATCTGGGCAGTAAATGGATCAGAAATCACCTATGCTAACTTCCGTAGCACGGTGATTGTTTTGTCTGCTATTTTATCCTGACCACTGTCCGACAATTAATGAAATTATGGGAGACATTATTTAAAAACAAGTGAATTAAGAGTACCAACGTAGGTATAGAAGTGTATTAGGAAACTTGCAGCTACATGCTTCACTTTTAAGACTGAGGAATGCCACTTAGTTGAGTTTAATTACCTGTTTCATGCTAAGAACAATTTCCATTTTACTGGTGATGTCGAAAGCTACTGCATTCCATATTAAACCTTTATGTAGAATCTAGTTCAATGCTCTAACATTTTTTAACTGACTGACAGTTCCATTAAGTGCTGTATCAAGTAGAGAAGAGTGTCACAATTACGAAAACTGAAGACCCATATAGTAAAATACTAAATCAAAAAAAAGATCTCACCCACTCCCATTAAGCCAGTAACCTAAACACACACACACACACACACACACACACACACACACACACACACACACACACACACACACACACAAGCCCTCCCTCCTCTCCCTCTCCCTTCACACTTATCACAGGGTCCTCCAACCCTCACATCTCTCCTATCTTCCCCACATCTCATTCTTCTCCCATGCTCTCTTACCCAAGACTATCCATACCTTTTCTCCCTACCTGCGTCCGATTTGCCCTCTTTCTTCCCTATCTTTATCCCCAACCCACCATTTGTGACCTCTCACTTCTCTCTCCCCAGTCGTTAACTTCTTTTTTCAAATCTCCAACCACTTCCCCTCCTCCATCTTCACCCCTAACCCCCCATACTCCTAAAAATCAATCCAGGCCACAGCTCATTGCCATCCCTCACTCTCATTACCATCATCATCACCATCATTATTTATTATCATATATTAACGTTGCCTGGCTCAAAATTGCTGCCCCTCATAACATTAACCTGATTCTACGTTATACCGGGCTCGTATATTAGTGCAGGAACGACCGCCAATCCCCCGCCTCACCTCACTTTTTTTTTTTCATTCGCTCTCTTTCGCTCTCTCTCGTTAGTTCTCTCTCATTGCCTAGTTCGATCGCATTCTCTCTCTCTCTCTCTCTCTCTCTCTCTCTCTCTCTCAGTCACAGACTTCTCATATCTGAACCAATTATCTTTTTTTTCATCAATCACTCTCCATACATTCTCTCCATATTATGCCCAAACCATAGCAACATCTCTGTTTAATTTGTTCAGCCATCTCCTCCATAACTCCAGTTCTCCGTCGCACTTCATCATTTCTCAATCGATCCATACACGTCCCTCCACACATACTCCTCAGACACCTCATCTCCATTAGATTCACACTCTTCCTCTCTGCTACACCCATAGTCCACGTTTCAGCCCCGTATAATGTAGTCATCAAGGCCTAAAAGACTACCAGGTCTCTTCTTACAAGGTCAAATTTGTATCCAGCTCGCGCACACCGTCACGGTGTGGGCTCACCTTAGAAGAGGTTGCCAGGCAGTGATAAACAGTAATAAATTTGTTTCATCTTATGTTCTGCAGTAGCATTATTGTGCATTGCTGTGCATGTATATATTTGTGGGTTATGAATAATCACTCAATCGTACATTCATTTAGCATAATTTGACAAAAAAGAGTAACTGGTCAAGTGAGTTTCTAATGTTCATAATTTTCCACAATAATAATTGTTTCATCTCCCACCAATGTCAAAACAATTTTAAATGATAAGCTTAGCTATCACCTTTACTGTTTGACCTGATGTGCATTCAAATAAGTATTTGCATACAGTAGGAGTAAATTGATTTGGGGTGCTCAGTATTCTGGAAGTGTTTGGCAACTATCCCCCCCACTTTTCCTTCCTCTACCCCCTTTCTCTCCCATCTCTCCCCCTTTCTCGTAGGTCTCTCTTTAATGAGGCAAATTATATACCCTAACTTCAACTACCCTGCTCCAGTAAACTAAAACATGGAATACATGATTGTTCAAGGAACTGAAGGGAGATGAAAGTATTCTGAGAGCATTATTAAGAGCTACATTATCAGTATTTTTCATCGCCATTATTTCATTTTCACTCCACAGTTTCTTTCTAATCTGGATAAATTCATCTGATGATAACTAGAACAGAATAATAAAGCCGACACGGTGTTGAACAGATTAAAAAATAAGAAAAAAAATTTGGAGGCAAGGTATGTCTGTCTCTACTACTCTCCCATAGCTGTCACAAGAGCAGCTCCCCCCTCTCACACCCCCAGCCTCTGCTGGGGGAGACTGTCCTCTACACCGTGACGTCACCACATCTGCGTAGTACCACTGGGTGAAGAGACCTGGTAGTCTTATTGGCCTTGGCAGTCAGTACCACTACACCCTCATACAGCCTTCTCTTTACATCCATTCTAAGCAAACGACACCTAAACACTTTCTTTCTTTCCTTCCAGCACCTTTCCTGCTTCATTCATTCTAAACGTCACCTCTACATCCATTCTTCCATCCACAGCAACATGTGACCCTAAATACTTAAAACACTCTACCTCCTCAAGCAACTCACCATTCTGAACTACATTCATCCTACTACCATCTATCAACCTCGTACACTTCATCACTTTACTCTTATTCTCACTCTCAGTTTCCTCCTTTCACACACTCTTCCAAACTCCTCTGCCAACTGTCTTAATCTCTCCCACGAATCAGCCATCAGTGCAGCAGCATTCGCAAACAGCAGGTGATTCAGATTCCACTTTCTATCATCAACATTCACCAGACTCAAACCTCCCCCTAACACTCTCTCATTCACTTTCCTTACAACAACATCCAAATGAATAATAAACAACCAAGGAGACATCACACATCTCTGCCGCAGTCCCACACTCACGGGAAACCAATGACTCACAGTATTTCCCACTCCTACACACGGTCTACTATATACAACTTTTCCTCTCCTTTTAACAACCTACCATCCAGTCCATAAAATCTCGAAACAGTCCACAAAGCCTCCCTATCAGTTCTATTATACACTTTCTCTAAATCCATGAATGCCCAAAACACATTTATACCTTTCGTTAAATGCTTTCACACACCTGTCTCACAACAAACACCTGATCCAATCACCCCCTTCCTCTCCTAAAGCCACACTCCTCGTCACTAATCACTCCCTCTGTACCCTCTCTAACACTCTTAATTAACACTCTACCATACACCTTACCTACAACACTCAACAGACTTATACCCCTAAAACTAGTACATTCATACTTATCACCCTTACCATTATACAACGGAACCACACATGCACTTGCCCAGTCAATCGACACCATAATGCTCACAAAACACACATTCAGCAATCCTACTAGCCACTCAACAAGTCACTCCACCTCCTTTCAGACACTGCACAGCACACCTATCCATAACTGCAGCTTTTCCTGCTTTCATCTCCTTTACTGCCTTCCGCACTTCCTCCATCGTGATCAAAGAAACATTCAGCTCTCCCAACACATTTATTCCTCGCACCCTTCCATTTGCTAAAGTTTCAGCCTCCTTTTCCTCCTCTACATTTAACAAACTTCAAAATACTCTGACAACCTCTTCCTTACTGTGTCCATCTCAGTTGAAATCCTTCCATCCTCTGCTCTTACTCGCTCTTCCTTCTTAGACTCTCCCCCTCGCACCTTCTTCACCTCCTTCTATAACATTTTCTTATTTTGTTGAAAATTCCCAGTCAACTACCTATCCCACCTCTCACCTGCTGCCACTTTAGCATCATGCACCGCTCTTTTCGCCCTAATCCTCTTTTCCTTATACCTCTCATATGACACCTCATCCTTCCTCTGCGATCACTCTTCATATGCACGTCTCGTCTCAGCTACAGCCTTACTCACTTCCTCACACCACCAATCACTTCCCTTTCTTACACCACCACTCACTCGTCTCACACCACACGCCTCTTCTGTTTACCCCACCATAGCACTCTTAAAAAACTGTCATTCCCCCTCCACGTCACCATATTCCTGATCTTTCGATGCATTCCACTCCGCTTTCAACTTCTCCTGATACTCTATCACTGCATTCCACTCTTCTTTCAACTTCTCCTGATACTCTATCATTCTCTCGCATTTATCAAAGTCACTCACTTTCAAAACCTCCCTACCACACCCAACTCTCCTAGCTCTCACCCACCTCATACCTACTCTCAACTTTCCCCTCACCAGGGAGTGTTCAGACATACCTCCACCCTCCCTCTCTCAAAAATCCAACAATCTTCCTTTTACATTCCTGGACACGACCACATATTCCATCAGTGCTCCGTCAACAACCCTTCCACCCTCCTGCCTCATCCATCTATATATATAAAATATCTTTCTTCTCAAACAAGGTATTTCCCATCACCATTACTCGGTCAACACACATCCCTATCATTCTTTCCTCATTATCATTTCCTCCAGGCACACCATGCATACCAACATTTGCCACTGGCATTCAGATCTCCCATGATTACCACATTCACATTTGCTCCAAAGCACTGCAGACACTTATTATCATTCCAGAAAGACTCCCTCTCTTCTTCATCTCATTCACTACCAGGCCCAAATGCACTCACAGATACCCACAACTCACTTCCAAATTTCGCTTTCCACCACATCAGTCTCGACGACACCTCTTTCCATTCAATCACACACTGTTGCACTTCTGGGCCCACTAACAAGGCCACCCCTTTTGCTTTTCCTCTAGTCTCACTTCCAAACTTAGATTCACCTTTCCCTTTCATCATTGCTTCAGTCAAGGCTAACACTTCCAACTTTCTTCTCACATTTTCCCAATCTCCTCCCTTTTAGCCTCAATCGTGCTACATCCACGCACATTCATAATTATACCCAGTCTTCAAAGTACGGGGATAGCTCAATCCCCCTTCCCTTTCTGTGCCCTGTCTCACTGTAGGAACTACAAATACAGAGGAGGGGGGTCCCTAGTCCCCTCACCCCTTCCCTTTTAAACGCCTTTTATGACACAGAGGGAAAACAGTGGCAGAATTCTTCCTAACACAACCTGGCCACAGTGTGGTAATACCACCCCACAGTGGGGCCAGATTGTGTCCCCTCTATTACAGGGAGGAAAGATTAAGTAAGTAAGAATAAGCCTTAATGTGTTATTGGATAGGTAAGCCTAAGAGAGTAAGTAAGTAAAAATAAACGTTAAGGTGTTACTGGATATGTAAGCCTATACACGGAATGTCGACAGTTGATTAGTTAAGCAGGCAAATATAAGAATAAGTAGGTAAGTAGGCAGGTGCACATGTAAGTAATGAGATGGGTAAGTAGACAGAGGGTCAGCAAGAAAATCAATGAGAATAGAAATGATGGTGTTGCTGAAGGCAACCGTACAGATCTTTACTGTGATAGTTAAGTAAACACATTAGATACATAGCTTGGATGGTAGTGGGTTATTGTAGTTAAGCAGGCGGGTGGGTATAGATTTAACGATCTCACTGACATGACAATTTTACTTCCCGAATAGGTTTAAGGTATGTAATTTCTTCTTGCTATACACCCCATCTTTATCTACAGTGGCACCACAAACACCAACATTATGTACCTAGTGGATAGATAATGTTTGCGTCACGCGCGCCTGTATGTGTGTGTGTGTGTGTGTGTGTGTGTGTGTGTGTGTGTGTGTGTGTGTGTGTGTGTGTGTGTGTGTGTGTGTGTGTGTGTGTGTGTGTGTGTGTGTGTGTGTGTGTGTGTGTGTACATGCGAGTGTATGTGCGTGCATGCGAGAGTACATGGAAGCGTGCATGGACACGTGCGTATGTGTACTGAGTTTAACTTATCAAAACCGTGACCTAAACACCACATATACTTTTGACTGGTAGTTACTGATAATATCTAGGCAAGAATCGAATATGAGGGTCGTAAGCTAAAAGGTTGTGGCCACCGGAGTGAAAAAATGAATTTACTCTAAGAGAACAGTTGTTCCCTATCCCAGAGAGACTACCTTTTTTATTATATAGTTTTGCCATCCAAGGGCAGTATTAATCTGCCTATGGGAATGCCTTTTATTAAAAGGGGATAAAAATTTTATCCTTCTGTACAATGCTTTTTTTTTTTTTTTTTTAACATATTTCATTATTGTCCCTCTCACACTAATTAAGCTGACGGAAGAACGGGTTGGGTGACTTACTGTAATGAGATAAGGGGAGCAAGAGATAATTTATAAACTTATATTCCCAAACGGACGCTAAATTATCTTTTAATTCACTTCCTTCTCATAGCATCAGTGTCATTATCAGCATGCCTATCAGCATTATTTGTAGTTGACATAACGAATTTTCTCTGACTTTTACAGTGATATAATAATTTACCTTTGTAAAACAAATGTTTTTGATAGGAATAAAAAAATATATATTTTACCAGCTTTCAATTTCAGTCAGTAATTTTGCCGTACTGCAGCCTTTATGGCTATAGTTCCAAAACCCTATTTTTTCATATATTTTCGTAATTGCTTGACAGCATGCATGGCTCAATTGCCGAAAACAAAACCAGACTTTATCATACTAAATTGAACACCGTCATGAAAGATTAATGGTGCACTGATAAGTAAATGGAGTATATTTCTTTCCTTACAGAATGAATGGATTACATTAACTTCTTCCTAATGCATTTATAGAATGAGTAGGGGTTGTCAAGCCAATACCAAAGACTCCCCGTACAGTTCATCCAACCCACTCGCTCTCGTCAATTCTCCAGCTTCATCATCCTCCAAACTACTTTTTCTCACGCATTCATTTACAGCAGCTATTCATCTTCCTCTTGGTCAACCACGCCTCCTCTCACATTCAAATTTTCTCACATGTACCCTTTTCATTACCTGTTTAAACTCATTCTCTCTGTATGGCCATACCACAAAGTACTGTACGCTCTCGTCAACACTGTAGTCTGCGGACTTCGTAATTCTCCATCTTTCACGCATCACACGTTTCTTATCCTATCCAGTCTACACTTTCCACAAACAGTTCTCCATAACCCCACCCCCACTTCACTAACTCTATACTTTTCGTTTTAATGCCACACTACAGTTTTACACCCTTATGTTAAGGTGGGTACTGACACGTTTTAATGCAATTTTCTTGCATGTGCCACAATCAGACAAATAGATACTAAAGAAAATACTCATGATTTCTATGAAAGTACGGCATTTCTTAGGCTATATGATTTTCAATGTAGACCTACATGTGGTACATCCGATGTGGTGGACTACAATCTCAGTGAAGAAACTGCGTGAAATGGACACCCGAATATTTGTACAATGAGTTTAGCATTGCGACTTCCACAAGTATGACAGTCACCACAAAGAGTAAAGGAATACCTTAAGGCAACTGTAAATGTATTGAAAAACAGACTTGCACACACACACACACACACACACACACACACACACACACACACACACACACACACACACACACACACACACACACGCCTGTACTAGATTTAAATTGCATCAGGTGAGAAAATGGTCCTGACTCAACAATAAAGCAGACCAAAAGAAAATCCGAACAGTTATTACGAACTATTAAGAAGCCTCGTTTTAGAAAAAAAAAAAATGTAAGTAAGGAACAGATGAAAGAAGATCTCTCACTGGTTGCTTCCAGTGGAGACATTAAGAAGACTGCGATAAAAGGGAGGAATAGCTAGATGATTGTGATTTGTTGTTTGGGGAGGGAAATGAATAATGAATGTGACTGGATGTTTGGAAATGGAAGGAAAGATGGGATTGGTTGCTCAAAAAACGGGGATTGTGAGGAATGCAGTGTCTCGGTGTTAAAGGGATGAGGAATGGAAGTAAAGGAGCGACTAGTTGTTCAAAGGACGGGAATGGAAAGAACGCTGCGACTGGTTGTTCAAAGGAAGGGTAATGGAAAGGAAGCTGCGACTGGTTGTTCAAGGGATGGGGAATGGAAGGAAGGTTGTTATTGTTGATAGGGAAGGACATATACGGACGCGTCATGACTTTTTTTTTTTTTTATGAGGAAATGGATATTGAAGGGAATGCTACAGTTGATTGAAGCAGAAAACTGTTGTGGTCTGACTGGTCGAAAGTAGCAGGTTATGAGTGCTCTGTTTTTCATTTAAAAAAGGGTGATGGAAGAAAGCATGTGACTGGAAGTTCAAGGACGTAAGGAGAACTGACTGACTGGCTGGAAATAGTTTCCTTGAACACCGTGACTGACTGCTCAAAAGGTAAATAAAAGGAGAGGTCAGATTGGGAACTCAATAAGATAAGGAGTATCGGTACTCAGACTGTTTGATGTGAGATCGTAGATTTAAAAATTCCGTATTACTACTGGGTATTTTACTGGGAGCTTAGATGTAAAACCCACGGAGTGTAGTTGATCTCTACTCTCATACAATCTTTCACGGTGCAGGTAGAGAGTTTCCTCTGTGTGTTTTGCCAAGTGTCCCGACTACCCTGTTTACATCAGCAGAACTGGCAAGAAGTCAGCTGGTCTCTGTCAGCTCATGAACTCCATCTTTGTCTGATCCTTGATGGATAAGCAACAAACATCCGCTCGGTTACATTTCGAGAAACTCAAGTAAGTAAAGAGGGCTCTGACTGGAAGCTCGAAAATTTAGAGACCGAGAGAGTAAAGAAAGCTGTGACCGAACACTAATCAAAGTACAAAAAGCTCAGACTGGAAGCTAGCACTGGTGAGGTATGAAGGCTCTACTTGGTTGCTTTCATATACTCCACTGTTTCTTTAATATTTATTTATTTTAACAGAAAACATATGACAACAGATAATTCCAGTAATAAAGTACAGCTATATCGAATCAGTAATAGCAGAAGTCCACAACCACTGCTGCAGATATTGAGGCCATAAAAGGCAGACACCCAGAACCACCTCTGCCGCATCTACCACATTTACTTCAACTACTAATACTTTCGCTGGTACCACGACCACCACAATTATCACCACATATACTTCTTGTGGTATCAAAGCTACCCTAAGACACCAAGACAAACACAACTAACACAACCATAACAACATAAGAACCACACTTACCGCAATAAAACATCAGAAATATCACAAAACACCATAGCAACCACAAGTACGATAACCAGCATCTCATACCAGAAACTTCAATCACAGCACACCACTCCAGCACCACAACAAACACAACGCATCATAGCAATCCCCCCTACTGCAAACACGCCACAAGCAACGCACCACAGCACCTACCACAACACGCCACATTTATCGCAACTAATTGTTAACAGTAACAACGACGTTATATCACTCAAAACCACAACTATGCTCAATTCTTTTTTCCTCTTTTTTATTTCTTTCTTTTTTTTTTTTTATCGAGGCGAAGATGCACTTGACAGATTGGTGATGATTGGCTGACTGTAACATTAATCCATAATCTCTTTACTTGTTAGCATTATTAACTGACGTAATATATATCTGAGGGAGAAATTTGGGTTAGTTAATAAGTTATTCAGACATGCTGCATTCAGCCAATCATTACCAACCTGTCAAATGCATCTTCGCATCGATTTAAAAAAAAAAAAAAATGAGCATCTTGACAGCCATCACAATTATCACAATAAATTCCAAAACAACCACAACAAACGCTATATATACCATACCTACAGCCAGTAAACAGAGAAAGTATACCACAATAAATGCCATAATTACTACGACTGTCACATCACTCCACAATAACCACAACTACCATAGCCAAAGCTTTGGAACGACGACAGTTAATACAAAAGAGCCTCAAAACTGCCACACCAACCGCAACTAAATACAACACTCCCAACCACCGCAACAAAGGAACACAAAAATACACCTACAAGACGCCACAGCTACCAAAACTAACAACTAAACTCAAACAGCCACAACCACCATTCTCTTTTACGGAGTAATCTCACCACTCAGTGATAAATCACACACACACACACACACACACACACACACCACACACACACACACACACACACACACACCACAACACTCGCCACACAGTACACACCACACCATACACCTAGTCGCACACGACGCACACTAAACCAAACCCAAGCAACGCCACAGTCACACACACACACACACACACACACACACACACACACACACACACACACACACACACACTCACACACTCACATACACACAAAACACATGTTCGTATACGATGCACACCACACTGAACACATACAATGGCTCGCGCGCACACACACACACACACACACACACACACACACACACACACACACACACGAAACACACCTGATCCTATACGACGCACACAACACCGAACACATACAATGGCAAACACACACACACACACACACACACACACACACACACACACACACACACACACACACACACACACACACACACACACACACACACACACACACACACACACACACACACACACACACACACACACACACACACACACACACTCAAGGTCATGATTTTATTACCAGTTGCTTTCTACATCTAGGGATATGTGGGTAAAAATAGACTGTCTTAATCATTTGAAACCTTTACCAGACCTTTCATATTCTTACACCTGGTCCCCCCTCCCTCTCATGCTGTTCCCCTCCCTCTCACACTTCCACATTGCCTCGTCCTTCCCAATCATATCCCCTCCCTCACACACTCTACCTCTTGCTCATATGCCGTCACCCTTTCACATTCTTCTTTCCCCTTCCTCTGGCACACACTCTCATTGTCCCCTCTCCCTCCCACATTCTCATATATTGTCCCAGTTCCTCTCTCACTCTCCCACACTCACCTATTCCCTTTCAAACTTTTGCACACTGTTCCCCAACCTAAAACAAGTTCAAACTCTCCATCTGCCTTATACACTCTCAGCCTGTCACTCTCCCTAACTCATCCTCGGTATGTCCATCTACCCCACAGACTCTCAGCGTTTCCCTCCCTTTAACGTCTTCAGTATGTCACTTTCCCTAATACTGTAATTTTTTTTTTTTTTTTTTTTATCTCCACGGGCACTCTGTGTGTAAAAAAATATTTCAGGGTCTGCCAAGGGCCTAACCTAGATAGCATATCACCCTCAGTTTATTCACCTGCTACTATAGATAACGTAAATTTTTGTTTTAACTGAGTAGTTAATATTCAACAAATATATCTAAATTGCTTGAAATCTTAGGGCTTGATCAGTTTTTTAAAGTTGTGGTTAAAGTGCTTGACAAGCAGGCAAATCAATGATAAATGAGACAAGAAACAAGTACTTAGAGGGTAGAACAGGGAGCCCTGTAATTGGTATACGGGCCAAGAAATGGAATTTACCGTCGTTGACCTTCGACAGACTGTTCTCAAAACTGACTACCATGGCCCTGGTCTAATGCTCAACCCTTCTATCACATTTGATTAAATGAGATCAGAGATGTTTAAACATTACTTTGTCTCTTGGCCGGGATCTTTGACATATTGTTGATAAAATTAGGTTCTCTGAACATTTTCTGACCCTCAGCCATTCCACAATTTAAATCTGATCGAAATCATTTGAGTATAAAGCCAGATGTACACCAGTTACAATATGCAGCTGGTTCTGAATCACATGGTTTTTTATCATTATTCGTATTCTGATACATTTTCATCCACAGATTTTTCATTTTTTATGGTTTTTGGTTTAAATTTGTCGCTTTCCCCTCCGTCTAAACCACATGTTTCCTCTGGTGGTTCAAATTTTCTTTTGATTTTGTTGTTGCATTTCAATAAAAAAGTTTTATGATTATGATGATAGCCATAAAGAGATGCAGACAGAAATAACGAGAGAGAGAGAGAAAAAAAAAAGAGTTTAATACACAACCGCTTTAGAGGAGGAAAATGCATTAAATAACCGTAAGAAAAAAAAAAAAAAAAAAGAGCTGAGATGAGAAACATGGAAAGGTTAAAGAGAGAATATTACATCCACAGAAAAAAAAGCAGATCAGAGAGAGAAGAAAACAAAATAAGACTGGCAAAAGAAACATAAATAATAAAATGCATAAAATTACATAACTGACAAAAAAAAAAAAACTAGGTAAATAAGTCTATCAATCTCTCTCTCTCTCTCTCTCTCTCTCTCTCTCTCTCTCCACACACACACACACACACCAAGTATAATGCTGCACACATCGAACTACCTGTGCCCCGGTGTAATTATGGAATTAAAGATTTACTTACTCAACCCATTAGTGCCTCGGGTTCCTGTGTGAGGGATTGTGCTAGATGGATACCAAGCATACCGCCCTCCGCCTATCGACTCATTGTCGTGAAGATCTTAGGTTCCTCCACGGGGTTCTCCCCTTTATTAACATTTGAAAACTCCCAGATCCATCCTGTGTTGTGGACAGTGTGAGAATGGGTTAATATCAGTCTAAATGAATGGGGATATTATATAAATCAAGTGGCATTTTGAAGTGGTGAAAGAGAATAAAACAAACTGTATATAAGCTTTAGAACTAGTATGTTTACCTGGTTGTTAAACACTAAATAATAAAAAAATATATATATAACACAACCATAATCTGTCAAACCTTTGGTTTGTAGCCTAAACACAATCATTAATAAGTTTGAGGCTGTTGCTGGTGCCTAGCAATGATTCTGTCAGTGCAGAAGGGGATCTCTGATTCTAATATCACCTATGAATTTGCACGATTAGCTAATGACTATTGCATCCCTACATACACCCCTGTGTCTGGACATCTCATACTGTGACCATGAATTAGGATAAAATTTCTAATGCGCTTGAATGACTAGTGACAACCAAGGTATATACTGCATTTAATATTTAACCATACTCGAGTGTGTGAAGAACATAGAGTTTGTCTAATTGGTCACACGTCGGCTAGAGCTTCAATTTTGCTGGATCAAAATAAAACTCTCAGCACATAGATATAGTCTTTACTTATTCACAGAATTAATGTTATAAGGTATTTATTTCCAATCTGGAGTTATTTTCATCCACATCAAACTTTTCACTTCCCTTCGTGCAGCTTGTCTTTAGAGAAAAGTTTTGCCAACTTTTCCCGAAAGCCGTAACTAGAGACATTAAACAGTTGAATTCTTTTTGTATAAATAACATGAGAAAGCAGAATTAAACATTAATATATCATATTTTCCATTAGTAAGCAGACTTCTGTAATAAAAAGACCTATGCCGCACGATTGTGCTTTTGTTCAATTTGACATGCCATCCTATCCCTTACGATCGATAAAGACACACAAAAAACTGGGGGAGGGTAACTCCGCCCCTTTGGTGACGTATTTGGGATCAGACCAATGAGAGGTAGAATGTTTGGGATTGTATGGCATGATTGGCTCCCTAAGGTGGGGGAGAAGGAACTCCCCCCACCACCGTCACTTTACCTCCCTCAGTCCCATTGCATCATCTCCACATTGTCCCCTCCCAACCAACACATACCTCAACATACCCCCTACAGCGTTGTGTGCACAGGAACCCTTCTCCCCTTTCCCTCCTCCCCCCCTCCCCCCCTCCTCCCCTATCCCTTCTCTCCTATCCCTCCATCCTCCTCCCCCCTCCAGCCACACACACTCCACCTCCACTTTTCGCCTGGCTTGTTTTGTTGCTATATGCACATACCAGACTGACATTTCATGCCTAGGGAACACTTCACATTGACATTAGTTATGTACAGTATATATATAATTATTTACCATAAATAATGCATTTTCTGTACATTTTTTATTTTTGCCCATGGGAGATTGGTAACTTTTTTGCATCTTTGACAGGTGATTGTGCGATAGCTATTTGGTCAATCTGGTTGAAACACACATTTTCAGGTGTGTAAATTCAGTCTCTTGAAATGTGGAAGGCAAATTTTTTCCTGGGTGAAAGCCGAAAAATCGACCCTGTTTTGCGGCTGGAGGGACAGACCTGCTGAGCAAATTGCGTACTTTAGGGGTTAACAAGAAAATCATGAAAAATCAAGAAAGAGCACTCAGAAGGAGCTGCAGCGGCAACCACCAACTTGTCTTAGGGCCGAAATTCTATTCTGTGACCTTGAACATCCACAGAATACTCTCAAGTCAGAATCACTTAATTTTTGCCCAGCCCAGAAGCCTTCCACCAGTTTAAGTTGAAAAAAAAAAAAAAAAAAAAAAAAAAAAGTTTGAACCTAATTTGGCCAGTAATCTTAACAGTTGACCTTTCCCTGTGACCTTGACTTTTGGCCGATTCTTCTCGGTATCGACTCAATTTTTCCTTGTTTTTACCTGAACCCTTTCACAGTGTCAATGGTTCTAAAAATCACAATGTCATCCTTTAGGGTGATCATCAACTTTACCAACAAGCTTCATTTAAATCAGGTCAGAACTGTTTCTCTGATTTTGTTCACACACTGACACAAAAATCGAAGCTTGGCCTTGGTCTGTGAACTTGATCTTGGGCTGCTTAGTCTCGAAATTAAATCCCTTCCTTCTTGGCAGCTCCTAAACCCTTCCACCGGGATTGGTAATCATATTTAAACGGAACTGACCTTGTCCTCTGACTCTGTCTTTTGTCCTTTCCATATAACTGAATTTTGACTGATTGTTTTCAGAATTGAATCCTAGTATTTTTTTTTTCTTACTCTTGACATTTTCAACGTTTGGTGTAAATATTACCTTGCTCTGTGACCTTCACCTTTGATCTTTCTTCAGAAAACACTAGATATTTATTCCCTGCCTGACCATCATCCATTCCACCAACTACGGCATAACTCGAACAAAGACTTAGCCATTTTAATAGTATTGCCCCACGGAACTAGATTTGACCTTGTCCTGTGACCTTCACGTTTGACTAATTGTTCTCGAAACTGAATAGCTTCACTCTTGTCTTACCCTCAATCGTTTCTCCCGGTCTGGTTAAAAATGGACAAAACTTTTACATCTGCCATTGCTAAGTCAGTGTTTGACCTAGCCCCGTGACCTAGAAAAAAACCTTCACTGTTATTCGCCCATCCCTCCACCAAGTTGAAATAAAATCGAATACAAGGTTTTTGAGTTATTTAATTCACATACTCACACAGACATCAAGACAGGCACAAACACTCTTGTCCATCGAAAAATGACATAATTTCACGAATACGCAGTGCAGATGGAAGAGACAGAGAAGGGAACAAGGTTAAGGAAAATGCAAATGAAAAAGACAGTAAAATGAAGCAGAATGAGGTAGAGCTTACAGTTTCATTTTTTTCTCCTTCCATTTGGCATAACCTCCCTGGCAGTTCTGAGCAATCCAGTTGGGGTCTGCGGACCCTTGTTTAAGAAGCGCTGCATTAACACACCCTCAGCCTATCCCTTTCCCTAACACACTTTCAATCTGTCCCTTTCCCTGTAACTCCCTCAGTCTGTCATCTGCTCTCTCTTTTCCCATTCTTTTTTCTCACCCCTCTTTTTCTCCACCTCCCTCTAACACACTCCCACTCCTTCATATTCACGCTCCTTCTCTCACACTCCCGCTCCGTTTTTTCACATTCTCCTCTCCCTCTCTTTCACACTTTCCCATCTCTCTCGAAATCATACACCTCTCTCTCACCCCCCCCCCTCCTATCACACACTCCCTCTTCCTGTCCTCTTCCTTCTCTCAGTCTGCCAAATTCCGCCAAACTCCATCCTCAAGTAAACACAGGCGACCACTTGTCCCCCTTGGGCGATATTCTCTGGACCTGAATTACCCTCTTGCGGTGGAAGTGCTGGACAAGGTTAATTGTACATGCTGTAGTAAGTATGGTTTTTGTAGCTGTTGTGCTAGAACTGGTGGCCAAAGCTTGACATGATTTTTGTGGTAGGTGGAGTTGTTGTGAATGTTATAATTGTTTTGATAACGTGATTACCGAAATTAAGTTTGCTTATTGTAATTGGTATGGGTCTGTGGTTGCTGTGGCTGTTGTGGTAGAAGTGACTGCCATGTTAGGTATGGCTTGTCTGACAGGTGTGGTTATTGTCCTAGATGTGGTTGGTATATAATAAACTGGATCCAGATCCAAAAGGTTACTGATCTGTGCTGTAATCATTTTATCTTCTCCGCAAGAATGGCTAGTAGCTATTCTCTTCCACTGTCAACTCTTGACTCCACTCTTGGAGTGGAGAGTTATATGAGAGAGTTGTGTGTGAGTTTGTGGGAGGGGAATATATTGATAGGGGACAGGGCGACAAGAAGACGATATGTTCGCTCGATATGAAAATGAAGGTGAGCCGGGGATGGACAAATATGTTCTAGTGAGAAACACAGCGAGGATCCTTAACAAAACACAGAATTATAGTAAGCAGTAACCGTGCTCAGACTCACTTGTGATAGTACGTAAAAAACAGATGCCGAAAAGCAGATAACAATCCTTCGGTCGTCAGCCAAAGAGTGCGATCATGACTGGAGGCATAGGCACATGAAGAAGCACATGCAGTGACAGGTCGTGGACATTCAAGAATGGGACATCAGTGTGTAAAGAACAGTGTCTGGCATCTTTGTTCATTCGTTCATTTAGAGACTGAAATTTCAGCTATCGTGCACATTGTGCTAAAAGACTAACGTTAAAAAAAAGATGGGTTAACTAATACCACCTACCATGCGGTCTCCAAGACACACACTGACACCAAACTTGAAATGGATCTGCTCCGACGTACCGGACATGCACATGCGAAGTTTCAACTCATTTCACCCAGCCATATGACCTGTAGAGGTTTCCCAATGACTAGCAGAAATGGATTTTAAAAAAACTGCATGTGGCTCACGCGCAGCTGACTACACGCAATTCTCTGACTAAATATATCTGTGCTGTTTACTTATCCCCTAATTCTACTATCAAAAATTCTTAGACTATCTTACTTCTACGATGGAACACATTCTATCCATTTCTCCTTTCTCTGAAATCTCCATTCTAGGAGATTTCAATGTTCATCACCACCTTTGGCTCTCCTCTCCTTTCACGGATCCACCTGGTGAACAAGCCTACATCTTTTCTATCCTTAATGACCTAGAGCAGCTTATACAGCACCCTACCCGTATCCCTGACTGCCTTGGAGAGAGCTCCAACATACTTGACCTCTTCCTCACAACTAATCCTTCTGCTTACTCTGTTAATTTTTCTCTCCGTTGGGCTCCTCCGATCACAACCTTATTACCTTACCCTGTCCTATCACTCTGGTATGGCCTGTGGACCCTACAGGGAAACGTCGTCTGTGGCATTTTGGAGCTGCGGACTGGGAGGCCCTCAGGCAGTACTTCTTTGATTTTCCCTGGAATGATTATTACTTCCATGGCCGGGAGCCATCTGAGTGTGCCTTGCACATTACGGAGGTTATTCTCTCGGGCAAGGAAGCATACATTCCTTTCTCATATCCTTTGACTAACGCAAGAAAGCCTTGGTTTAATCACACTTATTCTAATGCTGTCCGCAACAAGGAGAGGGCCTACAAAAGGTACTGGAGCCAACCCACCCCTGAATCACATCATCTTTACATTTCTGCCCGGAATCGTGCTAAGTCTGTTCTTCGCCTCTACTAAAAATAATTTCATCCATACTATATGCTCTCAACTCTCCAACTCGAATTCTTCCCGCTCCTTCTGGCACCTTACCAAAAATCTTTCAAACAACTTTACCTCATCACCCTTCCCTCGTCTTTTCTACTCTGATGGTTCTGTAGCTATTTCTTCTACTGATAAAGCAGATCTCTTCGCACAGACTTTCTCCTCCAAAATCACCTTAGACGATTCCGGTGCTGTTCCTCCATCTCTTCCCCCCTCTGACTTCCTCATGGCTGACATTAAAATTTCTTCAGTTGATGTATTTTCTGCCATCACTGGCCTCAGTACTAACAAGGCATATGGGCCTGATGGGGTCCCTTCTGTTGTTCTCAAGAACTGTGCTTCTGTGCTTACACCCTGCCTAGGTAAACTCTTTCGCCTTTGTCTGTCAACTTGTACCTTTCCTTCTTGCTGGAAGTTTGCTCTCATTCAGCCAGTCCCAAAGAAGGGTGACCACTCCCAACCCTCCAACTATCGTCCAATTGCTTTAACGTCCTGTATTTCAAAGTTTTCGAGTCAATTCTCAATAGAAAAATTTTAAGGCATCTTTCCTATCACAACCTTCTTTCCGATCGAAAGTACGGGTTCCGTCAGGGACGCTCCATTGGCGATCTTCTCACCTACCTTTCAGACTCCTGGTCATCCTCCTTTCGGGACTTTGGCGAAAGCTTTGTCATTGCACTTGACATCTCAAAGGCTTTCGATCGAGTCTGGCACAAATCTTTCATTTCCAAACTGCCCTCCTACGGTTTCTATCCTTCTATCTGTGCCTTCATCGCTAGCTTCCTTTCTGGTCATTCTATAGCCGCTGTTGTAGACGGCCATCGTTCTTCTCCTAGATCTATCAACAGTGGTGTTCCTCAGGGCTCTGTCCTATCACCAACTCTCTTCCCTTTTATTCATCAATGATCTTCTAAGCTGTACATCTAACCCTATCCACTCATACGCTGATGACTCCACCCTTCACCTTTCAATTCAGTCCCGCAACGCCCATCTCAACAGTTACTTCAACAAACGAGGGATGAGGCTATGGCACACCTAATGTCTGACTTGGCTCGTATCTCTGACTGGGGTAAAAATAATATGGTTGTTTTTAATGCAGCTAAGACTCAGTTCTTACACCTATCAACCTGACAAAATCTTCCACAGGTATACCCACTAATGTTTAATAATATTCATCTTAATCCTGCATCATCCTTGAACATGCTTGGGGTTTCATTTACTCGGGACTTATCTTGGAAAGATCATATTACATCTCTTGTAAAATCTGCTCCCAAGAGACTGGGTGTGCTAAGCCGACTCCGCTCTTTCTTTACCCCTGCACAATTGTTGACTCTATACAGGGTTTTATCTGCCCCTGTGTGGAGTACAACTCTCATGTGTGGGGAGCTCCTCATACAGCTCTTCTCAATAGGGTGGAGTCAAAGGCTTTTCGTCTCATTAACTCTCCTCCTCTTACTGACTCCCTTCAACCTCTGTCTCTTCGCCGCACTGTTGCATCCTTATCTCTTTTCTATCGCTAATTTAATGGTCATTGCTCCTCTGAACTGTCTGCTTGCATTCCTCCACCTCTACGACGGGCGCGTAGCACCCGTCTGGCAGCAAACTCTCATCCCTTTTCTGTCCAACTCTCTAATGCAAGAGTTAACCGTTACTCCCAGTCTTTCATTTATGCAACAGGTCAGCTCTGGAACTGTCTCCCTCTGTCTGTATTTCCTGCTGCCTATGATCTCCAGTCTTTCAAACGTAGTGTGTCCAGGCATCTCAAAATGTTCGGATCTTGAATTTGGCTCCCTATTGGAATTTGTGTTTCTCTTGGAGGGAACTGTTACTGCGGGCTCATGGTCTTTGGTTCCTTCTTCCTCGCATTAAAAAAAAAAAAAATTGCATCATCGTTGTTAGCTCGTAGTTCCACACATTTTACTGTATGGCACTTCGAAATCGGTGGGGGTCAAATGTGGACACACATACAGACAGCACTTATTTCACATAGTATTATTGATTATTTTTTCTTCCGCCTCTTGTGAAGCAATTATGTCTGCGGCGTGGTTGTAGACTTCATGTGAATCAGAATGTCAGGCAGTCACGATTATAAATGACAGTAATATACTTGGGGCAAAATGTAGTGATAAAAATCATGTGGTACTGCTTTTTAAATGGTTGTTACAGTAAAGGAGGTACTGGTCATTTTTTTGTTGGTAATAGTAATACATGAAAACACTACTGCTGCTAACTTCATTTTTGTTCTAATGGTTACAAATTAGTTCCATAGACCACACAGGCACAGCAAACTAAACCAAAGGACCGGCATTAATACCAAAAAAATCAATTTATTAAGCAATGGACGTCAGAGAAAACGATTGTTTCCGAGAAGTATACTGAGATATTCCACACTGAGGTGAAACTAATAATCATTATATGTGTATCCACAGTAAATGCGGTTATTATTGTCCAATTAATGTTAAATATTTGAAGTGGACAGAGTGTGAGGAGATGGGGTGTGGGCGTTGTAATTATGAGAAGGGGAACAAGGTATATAAATAAGAGAGAGAGAGAGAGAGAGAGAGAGAGTGTTTGCATGTAATGTGTTCCTGTATTCGTATATAAACATGTACACACACACACACACACACACACACACACACACACACACATCGATGCAGTTATGTATTCATCGATTTGTGTGTGTGTGTGTGTGTGTGTGTGTGTGTGTGGGTGTGTGTGTGTGTTAAACTGAGGGGGGTGAAAAGAGTGGAGTGGTAGATGGTTAGATTGTGTGGGGAAGGTAGGAAGGAGAATGCCTGTGTGTGTGTGTGTTCTTACCTTATCTAATTGTTCTTACCTATTTGTATACAGGAATGAGTCAAGCTCGTACTGTCCCGAGTATTAAATCACTTGTCTCTCCTTAAATTTATGAATGGTTCTGGCACACACTATTTCATTTGTTAGTGCATTCCACTAATCAATTGCCCTATTAGAGAAACTGAATTTCCTTACGTCTTTATCACCGCTCTTCTTTTTTCTTTTTTCTTTTTTTTGCAGTGTCCTCTTGCTGATGGTTCCCCATAGGTTATACACTCATTGATGTCTATTTTCTCTTTCCATGAGACACAGTTATATACCATAATCATGTCTCCTCGTTTCCTTCTCTCCTGTAGTGTTGACATATTCAGTTTTTCTAGTCTTTCTTCGTAGGTTAGAGCTTGGTACCCATCTTGCAGCAGCCCTTTGAACTTTTTAAATCTTATCTTTGTGTTTCTTGAGGTGAGGGTTCCAGACTACTGATGCTTACTCCACGGTTGGTCTGATGAATAATGTTATCTTTCTCAGCATGTCCTGATTTATGTATGAGAATGCTATTCTCATATTAGCAAGCAGTGTATATATGTTCCGTACCTTTTCACTGATGTGGTCATCTGGAGATTGTTATTGGTAATCACTCCTAGGTCCTTCTCTCTTTCTGATATGTGTAGCGTTTTACGTCCTAACTAATAATCCCAATCTGGTCTTTTTCCACTTTTACCAAACTTAATTACATGACACTTGTCCACATTGAATTCCATCTGCCATTTATTGCTCCATTCACGAAGTTTACTTGATTCTTCTTGTAGCTTTCTTCAAATCTGTGCTAGTGATCATCCTTTGTATTTTTGCATCATCAGCAAACATATTTAGATAGCTTTCATTTCCAGTGTTACTATCTATGTCATTTATATACACTAAACATAACTGGTGCCAGCACTGAGCCCTGCGGAACTCCCTAGTCACTTCCCTCCATGATGAGTAATTTCCCCTTAGTGTTGTTCTTATTTCCTTTTTATGAGAAAATCTTGCATCCAACAGTACATGTTGCCTCGGATTCCCCCTTGATGGTACAGTTTCTATAAAAGTCTTTGGTGCAGAAACCTGCCAAATGCTTTCTTGAAATCTACATAGATACTGTCCACCCATACTTCTCTTTTCTGTAATGTTTGTGCAACTCTATCATAATAGTTTAATAGGTTAATAACACATGATTTTCCCTTTCTAAAACCAAACTGCCTCTCTGTTATCATTGTGTATTACTCTAGATAGTTTACCCAAACTTTTCGTATCAGCTTTTCTAATATCTTACTTACAACACTGGTTAGTGATACAGGTCGATAGTCGAGTGGATTTTGTCTGTTACCTTTCTTGAATAGGGGAACAATGTTTGCCTTCTTCTAAATATCAGGTGGTTTACTTTGACCCAAGGATTCCTTGAATATTAATGAAAATGATCTACTTAACTCTTTTGCACATTCATGTAGCACCCAAAATGAAATTTCATCAGGACCATTTGCTGTTTCTTTGTCAGATTTACTTAAATCCTACTGTATTTCTTTTTCTGATATTTGCATATCTGGTAATGTGTGTGGCTATGCTTGTTCCATATCATCTCACTCAAAATTATTCTCTTTTGTAAAAACTGATTGGAAATTTTTATATAGTGCTTCACAACATATCTTTTCTCTTGTGTATAGATGATCCCCTCGTCCGTAATGGACTGTATGTTATCTTTAACTTTGGTTTCGTGTAGCTGTAAAAATAGCTTCAGTTGAGTCACTACTTTTATTTATAATGTCTTCCTCGAATTGTCTTTGGGCTTCTCTCTCCTTCTCCATGTATATTCGTTTCTTGGCCTGTTTGTAATTGTTTTATACCCTCCTCACTTTTTATTGTCTTCTGTATCTAATCCACAATGCAAGTCACTCTTTTCTTTTGATTTTTTGCATTTTAGTATTAAACCATTTCTTTATTTTCTTTTCTGCTTCTTTTTGTGCTGTGTGGGATGTAATTTTAGACTTGTAATCTGCATGAAGTTCACAGAATTTTCTATATATAACATTTAAATCTTGTCCTTTAAGCTCTCTTCTTCCCAATCTGTTTCTAAGAAGTACTTCCATTAGGTCCTGGTAGTTTCCCTCTTTTCTGGTTTAGGCCCTTTTTGTAACTCTCATTTTTGTTAACTATGTCATATATACAATCCTGGAAGTTGCAATTTACATTTTCTGCAGGGCTCGCTTTTGCCAAAATGAAGGGTGATACATTATACTGTCAATATTATTTTCTTGCCTAGTAAACATAAGACCTAGTACTGATGGATCATCAAGTCCCTTCTTTTTCTGGTGTTTTCCCTTTGACGTGTTGTGTTAGGGAAAACTCCTGCACATTTAAGGTCCGTGGGAGCTTTTGGTCTCCAACATAGCTTTCATGGCTTCTCTCTACATCAAGAGTATTCTAATATAATTTGTATTGAAATCTCCAGTTAATATAACTCTCACACACTTTTCCTCCATTCTATGTAGTAATGCTCTTAAACTCTGAATTGTACTCTCTTGCCAGGTCTTCATATTTGCCTCTTTTCCCAAGCAAGTTTGTCTCTGGGTGACATGTATACATTTGCCACAATTAATTTCCCTTCAGATGTAGTAATGTCTACTGCAATCAGTTTCACTTGTGAGGCATATCTAGTTCTATTTCTTTGACTTGTAGATTTTTCTTTGTTAATATTATAATTCCTCCTCCTTTATTTAAATTCCTATCTCTTCCTTCCATATATTGCATTCCTTTAAGTTTAGGGTATCGTTTGAGTATTCTTGGGGTTAATTTTGTTTTTCAGTCAGGCAAGTAATATGCGGTTTCTTGTCTTTGGTATTATCTTTCATCTCGAATAATTTAGATACGCCATTCCCTCTGGATTTGAGTAAGTACATAAACTTAACCATCTTGTTTACATATTTGACACTAGCTTGAGTCTATTCCCTTCCTTTTTTCATTCCCTTTTGGCTATGTAAAATTCATTTTCTTCGTACCTGCAATCCAATTACTTTGTAAAAAAAAAAAAAAGATACTTTTTCTCTTCCTCTGATCTTTCC
Organism: Coenobita brevimanus; assembly: GCF_032717465.1. Lineage (NCBI taxonomy): Eukaryota > Metazoa > Arthropoda > Malacostraca > Decapoda > Coenobitidae > Coenobita > Coenobita brevimanus. The sequence goes on from NC_137054.1 coordinate 35,303,038, forward strand.
TCGCTTTTTTTGTTTTTGTTCTCCTCCCTCTTTCTCCCCTATAGTGTACCTAGAATTCCTCTTGAGTTAGGCATCTTTTTTCCATACTTTTTTGAATTCCTCTTTTTCCATGAGTTTGTTGGCATTTTTTAGTATTTCCTGCTACAGTGCTTGCACTCTGGAATGTTACTTTCAAGAGGCCTTGACTTACTTCTCTCATATTTCCCTAGTAACTTTTATGTTCTTCTCATATCTCTCTCTCACATATAACCTCTGATACTTGCTGCGGTATGTTCATTATATTTTCCATCTCCTTTTTTGTCCCCTGAGATTCTGTTTTCTCTTCTTTATCTCTTCTTCACCTATGCCACTGATTACTGTGGAATTTGTTAACCTCTGCGGCTTCCCTGGCTACTCTTTTTGGAGTTTATTCTTTATAATTTCTTTCACTTCCTTTCGTATGCTTTTTTCTTCCACCTTTGTGTCTAAATCATTTCCTTTTACTTTTACCATTTCAGCATACGTAGTTTGTACACGTGTAATCTTGTAATTTCTCACCATTTCTTTTACCTGTGTTATGCCTTTCTCTTCAGTGTTACTACTTTGGTCTATCAGACTGCTTTGCTTGCATGATTTTCTCCGTATCATTTCTGAATTCATCCATAATTCTCTCATAGTTAACAACTTCTTACATCCCATTTCACTAGTTTTTGTTCTCAGTGAATTTACCTGTGTGTGTGTGTGTGTGTGTGTTTGTGTGTGTGTGTGTGTGTGTGTGTGTGTGTGTGTGTGTCCCTCTCCTTCAGTGACGAATTATATTTGTTTCTTTTTGTTTAACCACCAGACGCTTTCTTCAGTTTAGGGAGAATTTGTTGTGTAGGGGAGTTGGTTGTTGTCGTGGCCCTGGGCTCCTTCTTAACTGAACCCACTGGACTGGAGATTGGAGTGGTCCTTACTCTGCAGTCCACTAACATGCTTTCAATGGAGTTGTAGGGAGGGTTTATATAACAGCTGACAGTTTATTTCTGGTGCCACCACGTGAAGGCGTCCCCTCCAGCAAGGAAGAAATGAAAGCTACACGAAACAATTCTGGTCTGAGGAATTCTTTGAAGACTGTATGAACAACTTGATAATCATGTTATTGGACAGAAGGGGTTAACAAGAGATGAAGTCGGAGCTTTTAATCAAGCACTTTGTATGTCATTTCCTTCATCCAGTCCAGACGATTAATATCGAAGACAATACAAAAGTTGGTCACTAATGCAAGATTATTTTTCTTTTCAGGTGAGGCTTATTTCCTGTGAGTGGTTGTTGCCGAGCTGCAGGATTGAGGACCAAATCGTTTTTTGCGTGATCACTGAAGATTCATAAAGTGAGATAATTATCTTCCATATCCTGAGCAGAAGGGATGGGTCGTGGTGATCCATCCTTTCTTTAAACAAATGCCTATTGTTTACTATTTCTGTCCTTGTTTTATCAAACTACTGTTCAATTCAGTCTACTATATCCCTCCTCCCTCTTTTCCCCCCTCTTCCTCACCTACCTCCAATTTATGTATTTACCTTTCTTTTCAGTTCCCCCTATTGTAAAGTAGGTGGGGCTCCTGGCATCTACTCACTCGATATAGTCTCTGTCATTAGGCGATTCTCCACTTTGTTTCCTCTAGTCCAGGAAACTATTTACTGGGTTAGGATAGTGATCTTATAAACAACAAATGGGCACCTGGTATTCTAGTGGAGTTAAGGTGGTGCAACCAGATCTATCCATAACCCCTACGCGCCATGGGTGCCAGGTGACGGGGTATGCCAATGTGATTGTAGGTGGACAGAGGCAGTCTGGTGTTGGCATTGCACTGGCCGCAAGCAACATTTTCGGCCATAGTTTGAACAGGCTCGTGTTTGAGTCGAGCAACCAAAGGGTTGGAGAGAGACAGCAGCTTCTGCATGCAAGCATTGTTCAGTCTGTCCCATGATTTGGCCAGGTGAGGAAGGCGATGTCTTCTTGATTCCTCCATGTCTGATTCTGTCCCTCGCCTATGGCAGGCCACTTGCGTCATCTACCACCACGAAACTCCTGTTGAAGGGACGCAACAAAATGGCTCAGTGGTAGTGCATTAGGGAGTGTTTTGGACATGACTGTGATTAGATTAAGTGACAGTGGCGAAACTTCCTCAGAAAAAGAGGGAAGATTACAATGTTGAGTGTGATGTTTCCACGTGCCTCCTCCTCTGCCCCCTCTGACAAGTCTGGAAAAGGTCCTCACAGTGCGTCAGAAGGCTGGAAATGCCAATGATAGTGATGCGATTTACCTCTGATGATGTGGACACAGAGAAGTCAGGAGCAGTTGGAAGTGAGGGAGACGGTCATGGAGCGTGGGGAGGTCAGATTCTACATAAACGCCACCATTGCGTCACCACCTCACCACATGGCCGTGAAGTGCATTGCACTCCCTGCCCCAGCCCCTCATCACTGCAGCCAAGCACTTCAAGGGGCATATCCCCACAGCCTGGTCCCTCTCTTCACATGTGGGGGTTATGTCATTCTAGGGCCCACGTGTTCAGCCTGACAAACCAGCATCACTCCCAGAAGTCCCCAGTTCAGGTGAGAGTAATCACCCTTCCCCTCCCCCACCCTCCACCTCACCTTCTCCTCCCTCCCCTTGTCTGTGGCCGTGGCCATGGCCATCCCCCCTTCCCCTTTGGGCTTAGGTGTGGATATGCACATGGTGCTGTAAGACAGCCTAGCGCATCAGACAGCCATCACGGCAAAGCAGCCCTGGCATTGGCCAACTGGACATTTTTTGTATGAGAGTAGGGGGAAGGTTTCCAGCCAGCCTTACCCACCTTTGATGCAACAGTGGCAGATGTACAAAAGGATTACTGCAGGCAGGAAACATCGTCCGTCATGTCCTTTTTCCGAGCTTCATTTTTACCACCAACATAATGCAGTACCTGGTGGATGAGATCGACATCCACCGGGCTATCTGTATGCTGGCTGGATGTGCCTGTAAGAGTAAGAACACAAATGAAACAGTGGCAGTCATAGTGGAGGTGGGGGAAAAGTATGTGTGACCCGCTTTGACTATGGCAATGGCCTCACATAAAACAAAGCATTTGGTCCACGATTATTGGGCGGTGGACTAAATCATCCCCACACTAGTCATATTGAAGTTCCTCCACTTGCAACCATAATTATGGACCTGCACCCAATGACAGGTTGTGAAAGATTAGGCCCATTCTGACCATGCTGAAAGAGTAACTCATTGCTTCTTCATGGCTGTTTCCAGAAAGTGGTTATCATCGACGAGTCGCTTGTTCTGTTCCGGGGACTTCTAGTATTTATACAATATGTGCCTTCCAAATGTCACCATGTTGGATAAAAATTCTTTGTCTTATGTGACTGCCAGACTGGGATTCTGTGCAGCTGTAATAGTTCATTTGGCTACAGATGTAGGTATACCTAGTGACGATCCCTATGGGTTTTCTGCTGCAGTGGTGAAAATGCTGATGGATTAGATACTTTCAACAGAGAAAACCACTTTCTGTAAATGGAATAAACTGTTAAACCTCCCAGCATTGACGAAGTATATACTTATATACTACTGGTACCTTTTGTCCGTGCCACTAAGAAAAATTTGCCATCCTTCCCTGTGAAAGATAATGAAAGGTGCACTGCTAACCCAGAAATGTGGTAACATGTTGGCCATTCACTGGCATGAATAACGAAAAGATGATCATGCTTCCCACAGTTCACCAGGAGAATATGCAGGACACAGGCAAGACAAACATCAGGCACTGAGGCAACCTGTGTTCAAGCCAGATGCCGTGAATGATTACAGTCTCAACGTGCAGCTCATTAATAAGGTCTACATGCAGGTTGATGAGATTGGTTGTCTCTGCAAATCAGGCAGGTGGTACAAGAAGGCATTCTTACTCCTTTGATATTGCCAACAGTTTCATACTTTTCAGTGATGTTGTGGGTAAGGGATCTCTCTCTCAATACACTGAAAAAGTTTGAGAGAGAACTTGCACTAATGTGTTGCCCCTTGCAAAGTATGCCAATGTCCAGGTCACAGGTCCAAGGAGGACAATTTATCAGACAGCAATGGCAGACCACTTGGGCAGTGCACAATACCTAGCATATCACTGTCTTGTGCACCTTGGGTGATCATCTGCTGGGGGTGTGGCGTACAGGCGATGCCACACATGTGCTTTACAACAAAAATGTAGGGCAAAGGCATTCAAGGAAACACATTATGAATGCAAAGAGTGCAAGCGTGGCACTTTGTCCAGAATGCTACTTTGAGTATCACGCAGAGCATGAATTCTAAGCACAGGTGTGTGGGAGATCGTAAATAGCAGGAGAATGAAGTGCAATTTATGTGTTTTTTTATGTAACTTTCTGGAAAGACAATGTAAGTGCTAAGGAGTAGTATGTAAGAAATTGTTGTTGTAAATATCCTGATTCAGCATAGCAATAATGAAAGACAGCCTGATTTGGCATTAATTAGCGATGAGAAATTGCCTTTTTGGTTGGCACTGCTGTATTGTTCATGACCAATGGAGTTTTTGTGCAAAATATGTAAAATGATCTGTAAATGTAGTATCAGAAGTGCAAGTAGAATAAGTGATACAGGAACGTAAAGTAGTAAGTATCTTCACTCATGCCCTAAGTCGGAGCCGCACGCTAAGACACGGAGACAGCTCCACCTCAGATGCCAAAAGTTACTCTTATCTTCTTTGGAGTCCTTACTCATCAACGGGACCATCTGCAGACCTTGGAGATAGTTTCCCCATCCGCCAAGAAGAGGAGTTGATGAGTAATACAGTTGTTTTCCTAACTGCTGTATTTTCCCCTAATAAGAAAGGTTTGAAAATAGGCCATTTTGGGGGAAAATTCGCATGTAGTGAGAGGACGACTGCATCTATAAATCGCCCGGCATTTAGGGGTATTAAAGTTCAAGTCTGAGTGTAAAGGCTTAATTTATTGCTTACAAATCACCACATAGGGGATAGTGCTAAGTCATCCTCACCTTAAATGTCTGGACTGAATTTCGCCTTGCCCACGATATGTACATTCCCTTAGGAGCAATAAATGCTTGGATACTTCAGATGGTTGGATCATTTTACCCTTTCTTTGCCTCCATCCATCAGTCCATCTAGACTTCCTCTCCTCGTCTTCCGTTCATCTCCATCTGTACCTAATCATATCTTCTTATGTCTCTGTTCTCCTCTCTCTACTTCCAATTATACAGTAGTAATTTATACATCTCTAATTTTCATGCTTCCTTCTGGTCCTTCTTTCCTCTCTCTCTATATTTCCCTTTTTCTTTTCTTTCTCTTTGTCTTTCCTTCCTTCCCTCCTTCTTTCGTCTTTCCTTATTTTTCATCTTTCCTTCC
>NC_137054.1:35308514-35368514 GCF_032717465.1 Coenobita brevimanus
ACCCTATTTTTTCACATATTTTTGTAATTGCTTGACAGCATGCATGGCTGAATTGCCGAAAACAAAACCAGACTTTATCATACTAAATTGCACACCGTCATGCGAAAGATTAATGGTGCACCTGATAAGCAAATGGAATATATTTCTTTCCTTACAGAATGAATGGATTACATTAACTTCTTCCTAATGCATTTATAGGGATGAGTAGGGGCGTTGTCAAGCTTTCAATACCTGGGACTCCCCGTACAGTTCATCCAACCCACTCGCTCTCGTCAATTCTCCAGCTTCATCATCCTCCAAAACTACTTTTTCTCACGCATTCATTTACAGCATCTATTCATCTTCCTCTTGGTCAACCACGCCTCTTCTTACATTCAAATTTTCTCTTCACATGTACCCTTTTCATTACCTGTTTATACTCATTCTTTCTGTATGGCCATACCACAAAGTAACTGTACGCTCTCATCAACACTGTAGTCTGCGGACTTCCTAATACTCCATCTTTCACGCATCACACGTTTCTTATCCTATCCAATCTACACTTTCCACAAACATTTCTCCATAACCCCACCCCCACTTCACTAAATCTATACTTTTCGTTTTAATGCCACACTACAGTTTTACACCCCTTTATGTTAAGGTGGGTAACTCGACACGTTTTAATGCAATTTTTCTTACATGTACCACAATCAGACAAATAGATACTAAAGAAAATACTCATGATTTCTATGAAAGTACGGCATTTCTTATGCTATATGATTTTCAGTGTAGACCTACATGTGGTACATCCTATGTGGTGGACTACAAATCTCAGTGAAGAAACTGAGTGACATGGACACCCGAATATTTGTACAATGAGTTTAGCATTGGCGACTTCCACGAAGAGTATGACAGTCACCACAAAAGAGTAAAAGGAATACCTTGAGGCAACTGTAAATGTATTGAAAAACAGACTTGCACACACACACACACACACACACACACACACACACACACACACACACGCCTGTAATCAGATTTAAACTGCATCAGGTGAGAAAATGGTCCTGAATCAACAATAAAGCAGACCAAAAAAAGAAAATGCGAACAGTTAATACGAACTATTAAGAAGCCTCGTTTTAGAAAAAAAAATGTAAGTAAGGAGCAGATGAAAGAAGGTCTCTCACTGGTTGCTTCCAGTGGAGACATTAAGAAAGACTACTGCGATTAAACTGAGGACTAGCTAGATGATTGTGATTTGTTGTTTGGGGAGGGAGATGAATAATGGATGTGACTGGATGTTTGGAAATGGAAGGAAAGATGCGATTGGTTGCTCAAAAAACGGGGATTGTGAGGAATGCAGTGTCTCAGTGTTAAAGGGATGAGAAATGTAAGTAAAGGAGCGACTTTAGTTGTTCAAAGGACGGGGGAATGGAAAGAACGCTTTGCGACTGGTTGTTCAAAGGAAGGGTAATGGAAAGAAAGTTGCGACTGGTTGTTCAAGAGATGGGTGAAATGGAAGGAAGGTTTTTATTGTTGCTAGGGAAGGACATATACGGACGTGTCATGACTTTTTTTTTTTTTTTTTAAATGAGGAAATGGATATTGAAGGGAATGCTACAGCTGATTGAAGCAGAAGACTGTTGTGTTACGAATGTTGTGATTAGCAACAAGACCTTTGATAAATGCAAGGGAGGATCTGATCTGGTCGAAAGTAGCGCAGATTATGAGTGCTCTGTTTTTCATTTTAAAAAAAGGAGTGATGGGAGAAAAGCATGTGACTGGAAGTTCAAGGATGTAAGGAGAACTGACTGACTGGCTGGAAATAATTTCCTTGAACACCGTGACTGACTGCTCCAAAAAAGGTAAATAAAAGGAGAGGTCAGATTGGGAACTCAATAAGATAAGGAATATCGGTACTCAGACTGTTTGATGTGAGATCGTAGATTTAAAAATTCCGTATTACTACTGGGTATTTTACTGGGAGCTTAGATGTAAACTCCACGGAGTGTAGCTTGATCTCTACTCTCATAGCACATCTTTCACGGTGCAGGTAAGGAGAGTTTCCTCTGTGTGTTTTGCCAAAGTGTCCCGACTACCCTGTTTACATCAGCAGAACTGGCACGAAGTCAGCTGGTCTCTGTCAGCTCATGAACTCCATCTCTTTGTCTGCTCCTTGATGGATGAAAGCAACAAACATCCGCTCGGTTACATTTCTCGAGAAACTCAAGTAAGTAAAGAGGGCTCTGACTGTAAGCTCGAAAAATTTAGAGACCGGGAGAGTAAACAAAGCTGTGACCGAACACTAATTCAAAGTACGGAAAGCTTCAGACTGGAAGCTAGCACTGGTGAGCTATGAAGGCTCTTCACTTAGGTTGCTTTCATATACTCCACTGTTTCTTTTTAATATTTATTTTATTTTAACAGAAAACATATGACAACAGATAATTCCAGCAAACGGCAAAATACAGCCTATATCGAATCAGTAATAGCAGAAGTCCACAACCACTGCTGCAGATATCGGAGCCGCTATAAAAGGCAGATACCTCCAGAACCACCTCTGTCGCACTCTATTCACATTTACTTCCGAACTACTAATACTTTCGCTGGTACCACGACTACCACAATTATCACCACATATACTTCTTGTGGTTTCAAAGCTACCCTAAGACACCAAGACAAACACAACTAACACAACCATAACGCCATAAGAACCACACTTATCGCAATAAAACATCAGAAATATCACAAAACACCATAGCAACCACAAGTACGATAACCAGCATCTTATAACAGAAACTTCAATCACAGCACACCACTCCAGCACCACAACAAACACAACGCATCATAGCAATCCCCCCTACTGCAAACACGCCACAAGCAACACACCACAGCACCTACCACAACACGCCACATTTATCGCAACTAATTGTTAACAGTAACAACGACGTTATATCACTCAAAACCACAACTATGCTCAATTCTTTTTTCCTCTTTTTTTTTTTTTTTTTTTTTTATCGAGGCGAAGATGCACTTGACAGATTGGTGATGATTGCCTGACTGTAACATTAATTTGCAAATAATCTCTTTACTTGTTAGCATTATTAACTAGAGCGTAATATATATCTGAGGGAGAAATTTGGGTTAGTTAATAAGTTAGATTCAGACATGCTGCATTCAGCTAATCATTACCAACCTGTCATATGCATGCCTTCGCATCGATAAAATGAGTATAGTCATACAACACAGCTACCAGAATCATCTTGACAGCCATCACAATTTATCACAATAAATTCCAAAAACAACCACAACAAACGCTATATATACCATACCTATAGCCAGTAAACAATCAGAGAAAATATACCACAATAAATGCCATAATTACTACAACTGTCACATCACTCCCACAATAACCACACCTACCATAGCCAAAGCTTTGGAACGACGACACTTAATACAAAAAGAGCCTCAAAACTGCCACACCAACCGCAACTAAATACAACACTCCCAACCACCGCAACAAAAGGGAACACAAAAATACACTCTACAACAAAGACGCCACAGCTACCAAAACTAACAACTAAACTCAAACAGCCACAACCACCATTCTCTTTTACGGAGTAATCTCACCACTCAGTGAAAAATCACACACACACACACACACACACACACACACACACACACCACACAGTACACACCATACCATACACCTAGTCGCACACGATACACACCAAACCAAACCAAAGCAACGCTACAGTCACACACACACACACACACACACACACACACACACACACACACACACACACACACACACACACACAAACACACAAAACACATTTTATTATACGATGCACACCACACTGAACAAATACAATGGCTCGCGCGAGCACACACACACACACACACACACACACACACACACACACACACACACACACACACACATGAAACACACCTGATCCTACACGACGCACACCACACCGAACACACACACACACACACACACACACACACGAAACACACACACACACACACACACACACACACACACACACACACACACACAGAGTCTCCCACTCAAGGTCATGATTTTATTTCCATTTGCTTTCTACATCTAGGGATATGTGGGTAAAAAATAGATCTGTCTTAATCTGATTTGAAACCTTTACCAGACCTTTTCATATTCTTACACCTGGTCCCCCCTCCCTCTCAGTGCTGTTCCCCTCCCTCTCACACTTCCACATTGCCTCGTCCTTTCCAATCATATCCCACTCCCCTCACACACTCTACCTCTTGCTCATATGTCCGTCACCCTCTTTCACATTCTTCTTTCCCCTTCGTCTGGCACACACTCTCATTGTCCTCTCTTCCTCCCACGTTCTCACATATTGCCCCACTTCCTCTCTCTCACTCTCCTCCACACTCACCTATTCCCTTTCAAACTTTTGCACACTGTTCCCCCAACCTAAAAACAAGTTCAAACTGTCCATCTGCCTTATACTGTACACTCTCAGCCTGTCACTCTCTCCCTAATTCATCCTCGGTATGTCCATCTACTCCCACAGACTCTCAGCGTTTCCCTCCCCTTTAACGTCTTCAGTACGTCACTTTCCCTAATACTGTAATTATTATTATTTGTTTTTATCTCCACGGGGCACTCTGTGTGGGTAAAAAAATATTTCCAGGGTCTGCCAAGGGCCTAAACCTAGATAGCATATCACCCTCAGTTTATTCACCTGCTACTATAGATAACGTAAATTTTTGTTATAACTGAGTAGTTAATATTCAACAAGAATATATCTAGAATTGCTTGAAATCTTAAGGCTTGATCAGTTTTTTAAAGTTGTGGTTAGAGTGCTTGACAAGCAGGCAAATCAATGATAAATGAGATGAGAAACAAGTACTCAGAGGGTAGAACAGGGAGCCCTGTAATTGGTATACGGGCCAAGAATTGGAATTTACCGTCGTTGACTTTCGACAGACTGTTCTCAAAACTGACTACCATGGCCCTGGTCTTATGCTCAACCCTTCTATGACGTTTGATTAAATGAGATCAGAGATGTTTAAAGATTACTTTGTCTCTTGGCCGGGATCTTTGACATATTGTTGATAAAATTAGGTCCTCTGAACATTTTCTGACCCTCAACCATTGCACAATTTTTGATAAAAATAAAACCGATTTTCAGGGTCGGATATTTGACTCAATCCTCTGACCATACAGTAATCTTCTCCACTAATTATGCTTTAAATCTGATCGAAATCATTTGAGTAAAAAGCCAGATGTACGCCAGTTACAATATGCAGCTGGTTCTGAATCATGTTTTTTTTTTTTTTTATCATTATTCGTATTCTGATGCAGTTTCATCCAAGGATTTTTCATTTTTTTAAATGGTTTTTGGTTTAAATTTGTCAGTTTCCCCTCCGTCTAAACTACATGTTTCCTCTGGTGGTTCACATTTTCTTTTAATTTTATTGTTGCATTTCAATAAAAGAGCTTTTATGATTATGACGATAGCCATAAAGAGATGCAGACAGAACTAAAGAGAGAAAAAAAAAAGTCTAATACACAACCGCTTTAGAGGAGGAAAATGCATTAAATAAATAACTAACAAAAAAAAAAAAAAAAGCCGAGATGAGAAACATGGAAAGGTTAAAGAAAGAATATTACATCCACAGAAAAAAAAAAAAAAACAGATCAGGGAGAGAAGAAAACAAAAGAAGACTGGCAAAAGAAACAAATAATAAAATGCATAAAATTACATAACTGACAAAAAAAAAAACTAGGTAAATAAGTCTCTCTCTCTCTCTCTCTCTCCACACACACACACACACACACACACACACCAAGTATAATGTTGCACACATCGAGCTACCTGTGCCCCGGTGTAATTATGGAATTAAAGATTTACTTACTCAACCCATTAGTGCCTCGGGTTCCTGTGTGAGGGATTGTGCTAGATGGATACCAAGCATACCGCCCTCCGCCTATCGACTCATTGTCGTGAAGCTCTTAGGTTCCTCCCCGGGGTTCTCCCCTTTATTAACATTTGAAAACTCCCAGATCCATCCTGTGTTGAGGACAGTGTGAGAATGGGTTAATATCAGTCTAAATGAATGGGGATATTATATAAATCATGTGACATTTTGAAGTGGTGAAAGAGAATAAAACAAACTGTATATAAGCTTTAGAACTAGTATGTTTACCTGGTTGTTAAACACTAAATAATAAAAAATATATATATAACACAACCACAATCTGTCAAACCTTTGGTTTGTAGCCTAAATACAATCACTAATAAGTTTGAGGCTGTTGCTGCTGTCTAGCAATGATTCTGTCAGTGCAGAAGGGGATCTCTGATTCTAAAATCACCAATGAATTTGCACGAGTAGCTAATGACTATTGCATCCCTACATACACCCCTGTGTCTGGACATCTCATACTGTGACCATGAATTAGGATAAAATTTCTAATGCGCTTGAATGACTAGTGACAACCAAGGTATATACTGCATTTAATATTTAACCATACTCGAGTGTGTGATGAACATACAGTTTGTCTAATTGGTCACACGTCGGCTAGAGCCTCAATTTTGCTGGATCAAAATAAAACTCTCAGCACATAGATATAGTCTTATTCACAGAATTAATGTTCTAAGTAATTACTTCCAATCTGGAGTTATTTTCATCCACATCTAACTTTTCACTTCCCTTCGTGCAGCTTGTCTTTAAAGAAAAGTTTTGCCAACTTTTCCCGAAAGCCGTAACTAGAGACATTAAACGGTTGAATTCTTTTCGTATAAATAACATGAGAAAGCAGAATTAAACATTAATATATCATATTTTCCATTAGTATGCAGACTTCTGTAATAAGAAGACCTACGCCGCACGACTGTGCTTTTGTTCAATTTGATATGCCATCCTATCCCGCACGATCGATAAAGACACACAAAAAACTGGGAGAGGATAACTCCGCCCCTTTGGTGACGTATATGGGATCAGACCAATGAGAGGTAGAATGTCTGGGATTGTATGGCATGATTGGCTCCCTAAGGTGGGGGAGAAGGAACTCCCCCCACCACCGTCCTTTACCTCCCTCAGCCCCATTGCATCATCTCCACATTGTCCCCTCCCAACCAACACATACCTCAACATACCCCCTACAGCGTTGTGTGCACAGGAACCCTCCTCCCCTCTCCCCCCCCCTCCCCCCCTCCTCCCCTCTCCCTTCCCTCCTCCCCTCTCCCCCCTCCCTCCTCCCCCCTCCCTCCTCCCCCCTCCCTCCTCTCCTATCCCTCCATCCTCCTCCCCCCTCCAGCCACACACACTCCACCTCCACTTTTCGCCTGGCTTGTTTTGTTGCTATATGCATATTCCAGACTGACATTTCATGCCTAGGAAACACTTCACATTGACATTAGTTATGTACTGTACAGTATATATATAATTATTTACCATAAATAATGCATTTTCTGTACATTTTTTTATTTTCACCCATGGGAGATTGGTAACTTTTTTGCATCTTTGACGGGTGATTGTGCGATAACTATTTGGTCAATCTGGCTGAAACATACATTTTCAGGTGTGTAAATTAAGTTTCTTGAAATGTGGAAGGCTAATTTTTACCTTGGTGAAAGCCGAAAAATCGACCCTGTTTTGCGGCTGGAGGGACAGACCTGCTGAGCAAATTGCGTATTTTAGGGGTTAATAAGAAAATCATGAAAAATCAAGAAAGAGCACTCAGAAGTAGCTGCAGCAGCGACCACCAACTTGTCTTAGGGCCGAAATTCTACTCTGTGACCTTGAACATCCACAGAATACTCTCAAGTCAGAATCACTTAATTCTTGCCCAGCCCAGAACCCTTCCACCAGTTTAAGCTGAATTAAAAAAAAAAAAAAAAAAAAAAAAGTTTGAACCTAATTTGGCCAGTAATCTTAACAGTTGACCTTTCCCTGTGGCCTTGACTTTTGGCCGATTCTTCTCAGTATCGACTCAATTTTTCCTTGCTTTTACTTGAACGCTTTCACAGTGTCTATGGTTCTAAAAATCACAATGTCATCCTTTTAGGGTGACCATCAACTTTACCAACAAGCTTCATTTAAATCAGGTCAGAACTGTTTCTCTGATTTTGTTCACACACTGACGCAAAAATCGAAGCTTGGCCTTGGTCTGTGAACTTGATCTTGGGCTGCTTATTCTCGAAATTAAATCCCTTCCTTCTTGGCAGATCCTAAACTCTTCCACTGCGATTGGTAATCATATTTAAACGGAACTGACCTTGTCCTCTGACTCTGTCTTTTGACCTTTCCATATAACTGAATTTTGACTGATTGTTTTCAGAATTGAATCCTAGTATTTTTTTCTTACTCTTGACATTTTCAACGTTTGGTCTAAATATTACCTTGCTCTGTGACCTTCACCTTTGACCTTTCTTCAAAAAACACTAGATATTTATTCCCTGCCTGACCATCATCCATTCTACCAACTACGGCATAACTCGAACAAAGACTTAGCCATTTTAATAGTATTACCCCACGGAACTAGATTTGACCTTGTCCTGTGACCTTCACCTTTGACTAATTGTTCTCGAAACTGAATAGCTTCACTTATGTATTACCCTCAATCGTTTCTCCTGGTCTGGTTAAAAATGGAGAAAACTTTAACATCTGCCTTTGCTAAGTCAGCGTTTGACTTAGCCCTGTGACCTAGAAAAAAACCTTCACTGTTATTCCCCCATCCCTCCACCAAGTTGAAATAAAATCGAATACAAGGTTTTTGAGTTATTTATTCACATACACATACATCAAGACAGGCACAAACACACTCGTCCATCGAAAAAGGACATAATTTCACGAATACGCAGTGCAGATGGAAGAGACAGAGAAGGGAACAAGGTTAAGGAAAATGCAGATGAAAAAGACAGTAAAATGAAGCAGAATGAGGTAGAGCTTACAGTTTCATTTTTTTTCTCCTTCCATTTGGCATAACCTCCCTGGCAGTTCTCAGCAATCCAGTTGGGGTCTGCGGACCCTTGTTTGAGAAGCGCTGCACTAACACACCCTCAGCCTATCCCATTCCCTAACACACTTTCAATCTGTCCCTTTCCCTGTAACTCCCTCAGTCTGTCATCTGGTCTCTCTTTTCCCATTCTTTTTTCTCACGCCTTTTTTTCTCCACCTCCCTCTAACACACTCCCACTCCTTCATATTCACTCTCCTTCTCTCACACTCCCGCTGCGTTTTTTTTTCAGATTCTCCTCTCCCTCTCTTTCACACTTTCCCATCTCTCTCGAAATCATACACCTCTCTCTCACCCCCCCCCCTCCTCTCACACACTCCCTCTTCCTGTCCTCTTCCTTCTCTCAGTCTGCCAAATTCCGCCAAACTCCATCCTCAAGTAAACACAGGCGACCACTTGTACCCCTTGGGCGATATTCTCTGGACCTGAATTACTCTCTTGCGGTGGAAGTGCTGGACAAGGTTAAGTGTACATGCTGTAGTAAGTATGTTTTTTGTAGCTGTTGTGCTAGAACTGGTGGCCAAAGCTTGACATGATTTTTGTGGTAGGTGGAGTTGTTCTGAATGTGATAATTGTTTTGATAACGTGATTACCGAAATTAAGTTTGCTTATTGTAATTGGTATGGATCTGTGGTTGCTGTGACTGTTGTGGTAGAAGTGACTGCCATATTAGGTATGGCTTGTCTGACAGGTGTGGTTATTGTCCTAGATGTGGTTGGTATATAATGAACTGAATCCAGATCCAAAAGGTTACTGATCTGTGTTGTAATCATTTTATCTTCTCCGCAAGAATGGGTGGTAGCTATTCTCTTCCACTGTCAACTCTTGACTCCACTCTTGGAGTGGAGAGTTATATGAGAGAGTTGTGTGTGAGTTTGAGGGAGGAGAATATATTGATAGGGGACAGGGCGACAAGAAGACGATATGTTCGCTCGATATGAAAATGAAGGTGAGTCGGGGATGGACAAATATATTTTAGTGAGAAACACAGCGAGGATCCTTAACAAAACACAGAATTATAGTAAGCAGTAACCGTGCTCAGACTCACTTGTGATAGTACGTAAAAAACAGATGCCGAAAAGCAGATAACAATCCTTCGGTCGTCAGCCAAAGAGTGCGATCATGACTGGAGGCATAGGCACATGAAGAAGCACATGCAGTGACAGGTCGTGGACATTCAAGAATGGGACATCAGTGTGTAAAGAACAGTGTCTGGCATCTTTGTTCATTCGTTCATTTAGAGACTGAAATTTCAGCTATCGTGCACATTGTGCTCAAAGACTAACGTTTAAAATAGAGATGGGTTAACTAATACCACCTACCATACGGTCTCCAAGACACACACTGACACCAAACTTGAAAATGGATCTGCTCCGACGTACCGGACATGCCCATGCGAAGTTTCAGCTCATTTCACACAGCCATATGCCCTGTAGAGGTTTCCCAATGACTGGCAGAAATGGATTAAAAAAAAAATGCATGTGGCTCACGCGCAGCTGACTACACGCAATTCTCTGACTAAATATATCTGTGCTGTTTACTTATCCCCTAATTCTACTATCAAAAATTCTTAGACTATCTTACTTCTACGATGGAACACATTCTATCCATTTCTCCTTTCTCTGAAATCTCCATTCTAGGAGATTTCAATGTTCATCACCACCTTTGGCTCTCCTCTCCTTTCACGGATCCACCTGGTGAACAAGCCTACATCTTTTCTATCCTTAATGACCTAGAGCAGCTTATACAGCACCCTACCCGTATCCCTGACTGCCTTGGAGAGAGCTCCAACATACTTGACCTCTTCCTCACAACTAATCCTTCTGCTTACTCTGTTAATTTTTTCTCTCCGTTGGGCTCCTCCGATCACAACCTTATTACCTTACCCTGTCCTATCACTCTGGTATGGCCTGTGGACCCTACAGGAAACGTCGTCTGTGGCATTTTGGAGCTGCGGACTGGGAGGCCCTCAGGCAGTACTTCTTTGATTTTCCCTGGAATGATTATTACTTCCATGGCCGGGAGCCATCTGAGTGTGCCTTGCACATTACGGAGGTTATTCTCTCGGGCAAGGAAGCATACATTCCTTTCTCATATCCTTTGACTAACGCAAGAAAGCCTTGGTTTAATCACACTTATTCTAATGCTGTCCGCAACAAGGAGAGGGCCTACAAAAGGTACTGGAGCCAACCCACCCCTGAATCACATCATCTTTACATTTCTGCCCGGAATCGTGCTAAGTCTGTTCTTCGCTCTACTAAAAATAATTTCATCCATACTATATGCTCTCAACTCTCCAACTCGAATTCTTCCCGCTCCTTCTGGCACCTTACCAAAAATCTTTCAAACAACTTTACCTCATCACCCTTCCCTCGTCTTTTCTACTCTGATGGTTCTGTAGCTATTTCTTCTACTGATAAAGCAGATCTCTTCGCACAGACTTTCTCCTCCAATTTCACCTTAGACGATTCCGGTGCTGTTCCTCCATCTCTTCCCCCGTCTGACTTCCTCATGACTGACATTAAAATTTCTTCAGTTGATGTATTTTCTGCCATCACTGGCCTCAGTACTAACAAGGCATATGGGCCTGATGGGGTCCCTTCTGTTGTTCTCAAGAACTGTGCTTCTGTGCTTACACCCTGCCTAGGTAAACTCTTTCGCCTTTGTCTGTCAACTTGTACCTTTCCTTCTTGCTGGAAGTTTGCTCTCATTCAGCCAGTCCCAAAGAAGGGTGACCACTCCCAACCCTCCAACTATCGTCCAATTGCTTTAACGTCCTGTATTTCAAAGTTTTCGAGTCAATTCTCAATAGAAAAATTTTAAGGCATCTTTCCTATCACAACCTTCTTTCCGATCGAAAGTACGGGTTCCGTCAGGGACGCTCCATTGGCGATCTTCTCACCTACCTTTCAGACTCCTGGTCATCCTCCTTTCGGGACTTTGGCGAAAGCTTTGTCATTGCACTTGACATCTCAAAGGCTTTCGATCGAGTCTGGCACAAATCTTTCATTTCCAAACTGCCCTCCTACGGTTTCTATCCTTCTATCTGTGCCTTCATCGCTAGCTTCCTTTCTGGTCATTCTATAGCCGCTGTTGTAGACGGCCATCGTTCTTCTCCTAGATCTATCAACAGTGGTGTTCCTCAGGGCTCTGTCCTATCACCAACTCTCTTCCTTTTATTCATCAATGATCTTCTAAGCTGTACATCTAACCCTATCCACTCATACGCTGATGACTCCACCCTTCACCTTTCAATTCAGTCCCGCAACGCCCATCTCAACAGTTACTTCAACAAACGAGGGATGAGGCTATGGCACACCTAATGTCTGACTTGGCTCGTATCTCTGACTGGGGTAAAAATAATATGGTTGTTTTTAATGCAGCTAAGACTCAGTTCTTACACCTATCAACCTGACAAAATCTTCCACAGGTATACCCACTAATGTTTAATAATATTCATCTTAATCCTGCATCATCCTTGAACATGCTTGGGGTTTCATTTACTCGGGACTTATCTTGGAAAGATCATATTACATCTCTTGTAAAATCTGCTCCCAAGAGACTGGGTGTGCTAAGCCGACTCCGCTCTTTCTTTACCCTGCACAATTGTTGACTCTATACAGGGGTTTTATCTGCCCCCTGTGTGGAGTACAACTCTCATGTGTGGGGAGGCTCCCCTCATACAGCTCTTCTCAATAGGGTGGAGTCAAAGGCTTTTCGTCTCATTAACTCTCCTCCTCTTACTGACTCCTTCAACCTCTGTCTCTTCGCCGCACTGTTGCATCCTTATCTCTTTTCTATCGCTAATTTAATGGTCATTGCTCCTCTGAACTGTCTGCTTGCATTCCTCCACCTCTACGACGGGCGCGTAGCACCCGTCTGGCAGCAAACTCTCATCCCTTTTCTGTCCAACTCTCTAATGCAAGAGTTAACCGTTACTCCCAGTCTTTCATTTATGCAACAGGTCAGCTCTGGAACTGTCTCCCTCTGTCTGTATTTCCTGCTGCCTATGATCTCCAGTCTTTCAAACGTAGTGTGTCCAGGCATCTCAAAATGTTCGGATCTTGAATTTGGCTCCCTATTGGAATTTGTGTTTCTCTTGGAGGGAACTGTTACTGCGGGCTCATGGTCTTTGGTTCCTTCTTCCTCGCATTAAAAAAAAAAAAAAATTGCATCATCGTTGTTAGCTCGTAGGTCCACACATTTTACTGTATGGCACTTCGAAATCGGTGGGGTCAAATGTGGACACACATACAGACAGCACTTATTTCACATAGTATTATTGATTATTTTTCTTCCGCCTCTTGTGAAGCAATTATGTCTGCGGCGTGGTTGTAGACTTCATGTGAATCAGAATGTCAGGCAGTCACGATTATAAATGACAGTAATATACTTGGGGCAAAATGTAGTGATAAAAATCATGTGGTACTGCTTTTTAAATGGTTGTTACAGTAAAGGAGGTACTGGTCATTTTTTTGTTGGTAATAGTAATACATGAAAACACTACTGCTGCTAACTTCATTTTTGTTCTAATGGTTACAAATTAGTTCCATAGACCACACAGGCACAGCAAACTAAACCAAAAGGACCGGCATTAATACCAAAAAAATTCATTTAAGCAATGGACGTCAGAGAAAACGATTGTTTCTAAGAAGTATGCTGAGATATTCCACACTGAGGTGAAACTAATAATCATTATATGTGTATCCACAGTAAATGCGTTTATTATTGTCCAAATAATGTTAAATATTTGAAGTGGACAGAGTGAGAGGAGATGGGGTGTGGGCGTTGTAATTATGAGAAGGGGAGCAAGGTATATAAATAAGAGAGAGAGAGAGAGAGAGAGAGAGAGAGAGAGAGAGAGAGAGTTTGCATGTACTGTGTTCCTGTATTCGTATATAAACATATACACACGCACACACACACATCGATGCAGTTATGTATTCATCGATGTGTGTGTGTGTGTGTGTGTGTGTGTGTGTGTGTGTGTGTGTGTGTGTGTTAAACTGAGGGGGGGGGTGAAAAGAGTGGAGTGGTAGATGGTTAGATTGTGTGGGGAAGGTAGGAAGGAGAATGCCTGTGTGTGTGTGTGTTCTTACCTTATCTAATTGTTCTTACCTATTTGTATACAGGAATGAGTCAAGCTCGTACTGTCCCGAGTATTAAATCACTTGTCTCTCCTTAAATTTATGAATGGTTCTGGCACACACTATTTCATTTGTTAGTGCATTCCACTAATCAATTGCCCTATTAGAGAAACTGAATTTCCTTACGTCTTTATCACCGCTCTTCTTTTTTCTTTTTTCTTTTTTTTGCAGTGTCCTCTTGCTGATGGTTCCCCATAGGTTATACACTCATTGATGTCTATTTTCTCTTTCCATGAGACACAGTTATATACCATAATCATGTCTCCTCGTTTCCTTCTCTCCTGTAGTGTTGACATATTCAGTTTTTCTAGTCTTTCTTCGTAGGTTAGAGCTTGGTACCCATCTTGCAGCAGCCCTTTGAACTTTTTAAATCTTATCTTTGTGTTTCTTGAGGTGAGGGTTCCAGACTACTGATGCTTACTCCACGGTTGGTCTGATGAATAATGTTATCTTTCTCAGCATGTCCTGATTTATGTATGAGAATGCTATTCTCATATTAGCAAGCAGTGTATATATGTTCCGTACCTTTTCACTGATGTGGTCATCTGGAGATTGTTATTGGTAATCACTCCTAGGTCCTTCTCTCTTTCTGATATGTGTAGCGTTTTACGTCCTAACTAATAATCCCAATCTGGTCTTTTTCCACTTTTACCAAACTTAATTACATGACACTTGTCCACATTGAATTCCATCTGCCATTTATTGCTCCATTCACGAAGTTTACTTGATTCTTCTTGTAGCTTTCTTCAAATCTGTGCTAGTGATCATCCTTTGTATTTTTGCATCATCAGCAAACATATTTAGATAGCTTTCATTTCCAGTGTTACTATCTATGTCATTTATATACACTAAAAACATAACTGGTGCCAGCACTGAGCCCTGCGGAACTCCCCTAGTCACTTCCCTCCATGATGAGTAATTTCCCCTTAGTGTTGTTCTTATTTCCCTTTTATGAGAAAATCTTGCATCCAACAGTACATGTTGCCTCGGATTCCCCCTTGATGGTACAGTTTCTATAAAAGTCTTTGGTGCAGAAACTCTGCCAAATGCTTTCTTGAAATCTACATAGATACTGTCCACCCATACTTCTCTTTTCTGTAATGTTTGTGCAACTCTATCATAATAGTTTAATAGGTTAATAACACATGATTTTCCCTTTCTAAAACCAAACTGCCTCTATTTTATCATTGTGTATTACTCTAGATAGTTTACCCAAACTTTTCTTATCAGCTTTTCTATTATCTTACTTACAACACTGGTTAGTGATGCAGGTCGATAGTCTAGTGGATTTTGTCTATTACCTTTCCTGAATAGGGGAACAATGTTTGCCTTCTTCTAAATATCAGGTGGTTTACTTTGACCCAAGGATTCCTTGAATATTAATGAAAATGATCTACTTAACTCTTTTGCACATTCATGTAGCACCCAAAATGAAATTTCATCAGGACCATTTGCTTTTTCTTTGTCAAATTTACTTAAATCCTACCGTATTTCTTTTTCTGATATTTGTATATCTGGTAATGTGTGTGGCTATGCTTGTTCCATATCATTTCACTCAAAATTATTGTCTTCTGTAAAAACTGATTGGAAATTTTTATATAGTGCTTCACAAATATCTTTCTCTTGTGTATAGATGATCCCCTCGTCCGTAATGGACTGTATGTTATCTTTAACTTTGGTTTCGTAGCTGTAAAAATAGCTTCAGTTGATCACTACTTTTATTTATAATGTCTTCCTCGAATTGTCTTTGGGCTTCTCTCCTTCTCCATGTATATTCGTTTCTTGCCTGTTTGTAATTGTTTTATACCCTCTCACTTTTGTGTCTTCTGTATCTAATCCACAACAAGTCACTTTTTCTTTTGATTTTTTTACATTTTGTATTAAACCATTTCTTTATTTTCTTTTCTGCTTCTTTGTGCTGTGGGATGTAATTTTAGACTTGTAATTCATGAAGTTCACAGAATTTTCTATATATAACATTTAAATCTTGTCCTTTAAGCTCCTCTTCCCAATCTGTTTCTAAGAAGTACTTCATTAGGTCCTGGTAGTTTCCCTTTTTCTGGTTTAGGCCCTTTTTGTAACTCTCATTTTTGTTAACTATGTCATATACAATCCTGAAGTTGCAATTTCATACTGCAGGGTCGCTTTTGCCAAATGAAGGGTGATACATTATACTGTCAATATTATTTTCTTGCCTAGTAAACATAAGACCTAGTACTGATGGATCATCAAGTCCTCTTTTTCTGGTGTTTTCCTTTACGTGTTGTGTTAGGAAAAACTCCTGCACAAGGTCCAGGAGCTTTTGGTTCCAACAGCTTTCATGGCTTCTTACATCAAGAGTATTCTAATATAATTTGTATTGAAATCTCCAGTTAATATAACTCTCACACACTTTTCCTCCATTCTATGTAGTAATGCTCTTAAACTCTGAATTGTACTCTCTGCCAGGTCTTCATATTTGCCTCTTTCCCAAGCGTTTGTTCTGGGTGACATGTATACATTTGCCACAATTAATTTCCCTTCAGATGTAGTAATGTCTACTGCAATCAGTTTCACTTGTGAGGGCATATCTAGTTCTATTTCTTTGACTTGTAGATTTTTCTTTGTTAATATTATAATTCCTCCTCCTTTATTTAAATTCCTATCTCTTCTCCATATATTGCATTCCTTTAAGTTTAGGGTATCGTTTGATATTCTTGGGGTTAATTTTGTTTCAGTCAGGCAAGTAATATGCGGTTTCTTGTCTTTGGTATTATCTTTCATCTCGAATAATTTAGATACCATTCCCTCTGGATTTGAGTACATAAACTTAACCATCTTGTTTACATATTTGACATAGCTTGAGTCTATTCCCTTCCTTTTTTCATTCCCTTTTGGCTATGTACCATTTTCGTACCTGCAATCCAATTACTTTGTAAAAAAAAAAAAAAAAGATACTTTTCTCTTCCTCTGATCTTTCCTCGCTTTTTTTGTTTTTGTTTCCTCCCTCTTCTCCCCTAGTGTACCTAATTCCTCTTGAGTTAGGCATCTTTTTTTCCATACTTTTTTGAATTCCTCTTTTTCCATGAGTTTGTTGGCATTTTTTAGTATTTCCTCTACAGTGCTTGCACTCTGGAATGTTACTTTCAGAGGCCTTGACTTACTTCTCTCATATTTCCCTAGCCTTTTATGTTCTTCTATATCTCTCTCACATATAACCTCTGATACTTGCTGCGGTATGTTCATTATATTTTCCATCTCCTTTTTGTCCCCTGAGATTCTGTTTTTTATCTCTTCTTCACCTATGCCACTGATTACTGTGAATTTGTTAACCTCTGCGGCTTCCCTGGCTACTTTTGGGTTATTCTTTATAATTTCTTTCACTTCCTTTCGTATGCTTTTTTCTTCCACCTTTGTGTCTAAATCATTCTTTACTTTTACCATTTCAGCATACGTAGTTTGTACGTAATCTTGTAATTTCTCACCATTTCTTTTACCTGTGTTATTTTCTCTTCAGTGTTACTACTTTGGTCTATCAGACTGCTTGCTTGCATGATTTTCTCCGTATCATTTCTGAATTCATCCATAATTCTCTCATAGTTAACAACTGTACATCCCATTTCACTAGTTTTTGTTCTCAGTGAATTTACCTGTGTGTGTGTGTGTGTGTGTTTGTGTGTGTGTGTGTGTGTGTGTGTGTGTGTGTGTGTGTGTCCCTCTCTTCAGTGACGAATTATATTTGTTTCTTTTTGTTAACCACCAGACGCTTTCTTCAGTTTAGGGAGAATTTGTTGTGAGGGAGTTGGCTGTTGTCGTGGCCCTGGGCTCCTCTAACTGAACCCACTGGACTGGAGATTGGAGTGGTCCTTACTCTGCAGTCCACTAACATGCTTTCAATGGAGTTGTAGGGGGTTTATATAACAGCTGACAGTTTATTTCGGTGCCACCACGTGAAGGCGTCCCCTCCAGCAAGGAAGAAATGAAAGCTACACGAAACAATTCTGGTCTGAGGAATTTTGAAGACTGTATGAACAACTTGATAATCATGTTATTGGACAGAAGGGGTTAACAAGAGATGAAGTCGGAGCTTTTAATCAAGCACTGTATGTCATTTCCTTCATCCAGTCCAGACGATTAATATCGAAGACAATACAAAAAGTTGGTCACTAATGCAAGATTATTTTTCTTTTCAGGTGAGGCTTATTTCCTGTGAGTGGTTGTTGCCGAGCTGCAGGATTGAGGACCAAATCGTTTTTTGCGTGATCACTGAAGATTCATAAAGTGAGATAATTATCTTCCATATCCTGAGCAGAAGGGATGGGTCGTGGTGATCCATCCTTTCTTTACACCCATGCCTCTTGTTTCCTATTTCTGTCCTTGTTTTATCAAACTACTGTTCCATTCAGTCTACTATATCCCTCCCTCTTTTCCCCTCTTCCTCACCTACCTCAATTTATGTATTTACCTTTCTTTTCAGTTCCCCATTAAAGTAGGTGGGGCTCCTGGCATCTACTCACTCGATATAGTTCTGTCATTAGGCGATTCTCCACTTTGTTTCCTCTAGTCCAGGAAACTATTTACTGGGTTAGGATAGTGATCTTATAAACAACAAATGGGCACCTGGTATTCTAGTGGGTTAAGGTGGTGCAACCAGATCTATCCATAACCCCTACGCGCCAGGTGCCAGGTGACGGGGTATGCCAATGTGATTTAGGTGGACAGAGGCAGTCTGGTGTTGGCATTTGCCGCAAGCACATTTCGGCCATAGTTTGAACAGGCTCGTGTTTGATCGAGCAACCAAAGGGTTGAGAGAGACAGCAGCTTCTGCATGCAAGCATTGTTCAGTCTGTCCCATGATTTGGCCAGGTGAGGGGCGATGTCTTCTGATTCCTCCATGTCTGATTCTGTCCCTGCCTATGGCAGGCCACTTGCGTCATCTACCACCACGAAACTCCTGTTGAAGGACGCAACAAAATGGCTCAGTGGTAGTGCATTAGGGAGTGTTTTGGACATGACTGTGATTAGATTAAGTGACAGTGGCGAAACTTCCTCAGAAAAAGAGGGAAGTTACAATGTTGAGTGTGATGTTTCACGTGCCTCCTCCTCTGCCCCCTCTGACAAGTCTGAAAAGGTCCTCACAGTGCGTCAGAAGGCTGGAAATGCCAATGATAGTGATGCATTTACCTCTGATGATGTGACAGAGAAGTCAGGAGCAGTTGGAAGTGAGGGAGACGGTCATGAGCGTGGAGGTCAGATTCTACATAAACGCCACCATTGCGTCACCTCACCACATGGCCGTGAAGTGCATTGCACTCCCTGCCCCAGCCCTCATCACTGCAGCCAAGCACTTCAAGGGGCATATCCCCACAGCCTGGTCCCTCACATGTGGGGGTTATGTCATTCTAGGGCCCACGTGTTCAGCCTGACAAACCAGCATCACTCCCAGGAAGTCCCCAGTTCAGGTGAGTAATCACCCTTCCCCTCCCCCACCTCCACCTCACCTTCTCCTCCTCCCCTTGTCTGTGGCCGTGGCCATGGCCATCCCCCTTCCCTTGGGCTTAGGTGTGGATATGCACATGGTGCTGTAAGACAGCCTAGCATCAGACCATCACGGCAAAGCAGCCCTGGCATTGGCCAACTGGACATTTTTGTATGAGAGTAGGGGGAAGGTTTCCAGCCAGCCTTACCCACCTTTGATGCAACAGTGGCAGATGTACAAAAGGATTACTGCAGGCAGGAACATCGTCCGTCATGTCCTTTTTCCGAGCCATTTTTACCACCAACATAATGCAGTACCTGGTGGATGAGATCGACATCCACCGGGCTATCTGTATGCTGGCTGGATGTGCCTGTGAGTAAGAACACAAAATGAAACAGTGGCAGTCAGTGGAGGTGGGGGAAAAGTATGTGTGACCCGCTTTGACTATGGCAATGGCCCACATAAAACAAAGCATTTGGTCCACGATTATTGGGCGGTGGACTAAATCATCCCCACACTAGTCATATTGAAGTTCCTCCACTTCAACCATAATTATGGACCTGCACCCAATGACAGGTTGTGAAAGATTAGGCCCATTCTGACCATGCTGAAAGAGTAACTCATTAAGCTTTTCTGGCTGTTTCAGAAAGTGGTTATCGACGAGTCGCTTGTTCTGTTCCGGGGACTTCTAGTATTTATACAATATGTGCCTTCCAAATGTCACCATGTTGGATAAAAATTCTTTGTCTTATGTGACTGCCAGACTGGATTCTGTGCATGTAATAGTTCATTTGGCTACAGATGTAGGTATACCTAGTGACGATCCCTATGGGTTTTCTGCTGCAGTGGTGAAAATGCTGATGGATAGATACTTCAACAGAAACCACTTTCTGTAAATGGACAACTGTTAAACCTCCCAGCATTGACGAAGTATATACTTATATACTACTGGTACCTTTTGTCCGTGCCACTAAGAAAAATTTGCCATCCTTCCCTGTGAAGATAATGAAAGGTGCACTGCTAACCCAGAAATGTGGTAACATGTTGGCCATTCACTGGCATGAATAACGAAAGATGATCATGCTTCCCACAGTTCACCAGGAGAATATGCAGGACACAGGCAAGACAAACATCAGGACTGGGCAACCTGTGTTCAAGCCAGATGCCGTGAATGATTACAGTCTCAACGTGCAGCTCATTAATAAGGTCTACATGCAGGTTGATGAGATTGGTTGTCTCTGCAAATCAGGCAGGTGGTACAAGAAGGCATTCTTACTCCTTGATATTGCCAACAGTTTCATACTTTTCAGTGATGTTGTGGGTAAGGATCTCTCTCTCTACACAAGTTTGAGAGAGAACTTGCACATGTGTGCCCCTTGCAAAGTATGCCAATGTCCAGGTCACAGGTCCAAGGAGGACAATTTATCAGACAGCAATGGCAGACCACTTGGGCAGTGCACAATACCTAGCATATCACTGTCTTGTGCACCTTGGGTGATCATCTGCTGGGGGTGTGGCGTACAGGCGATGCCACACATGTGCTACAACAAAATGTAGGGCAAAGGCATTCAAGGAAACACATTATGAATGCAAAGAGTGCAAGGTGGCACTTTGTCCAGAATGCTACTTTGAGTATCACGCAGAGCATGAATTCTAAGCACAGGTGTGTGGGAGATCGTAAATAGCAGAGAATGAAGTGCAATTTATGTGTTTTTATGTACTTTCTGAAAGACAATGTAAGTGCTAAGGTAGTATGTGAAATTGTTGTTGTAAATATCCTGATTCAGCATAGCAATAATGAAAGACAGCCTGATTTGCACATGATGAAAATTGCCTTTTTGGTTGGCACTGCTGTATTGTTCATGACCATGGAGTTTTTGTGCAAAATATGTAAAATGATCTGTAAATGTAGTATCAAGTGCAAGTAGAATAAGTGATACAGAACGTAAGTAGTAAGTATCTTCACCATGCCCTAAGTCGGAGCCGCACGCTAAGACACGGAGACAGCCCACCTCAGATGCCAAAAGTTACTCATCTTCTTTGAGTCCTTACTCATCAACGGGACCATCTGCAGACCTGGAGATAGTTTCATCCGCAAGAAGAGGAGTTGATGAGTAATACAGTTGTTTTCCTAACTGCTGTATTTTCCCTAATAAGAAGGTTTGAAAATAGGCCATTTTGGGAAAATTGCATGTAGTGAGAGGACGACTGCACTATAAATCGCCCGGCATTTAGGGGATTAAAGTTCAAGTCTGAGTGTAGGCTTAATTTATTGCTTACAAATCACCACATAGGGGATAGTGCTAAGTCATCCTCACCTTAAATGTCTGGACTGAATTTCCTTGCCCACGATATGTACATTCCTTAGGAGCAATAAATGCTTGGATACTAGATGGTTGGATCATTTTACCCTTTCTTTGCCTCCATCCATCAGTCCATCTAGACTTCCTCTCCTCGTCTTCCGTTCATCTCCATCTGTACCTAATCATATCTTCTTATGTCTCGTTCTCCTCTCTACTTCCAATTATACAGTAGTAATTTTACATCTCTAATTTTCATGCTTCCTTCTGGTCCTTCTTTCCTCTCTCTCTATATTTCCCTTTTTCTTTTCTTTCTTTTGTCTTTCCTTCCTTCCCTCCTTCTTTCGTCTTTCCTTATTTTCATCTTTCCTTCCCTCCTTTCCTCCTTCCACGTCTGATCCCTTCATACTACAACAGAGGCAGTAAGGGATTTGAGAAAGTACTTGTGAGGAGTGAGAGTGGGACCTAAGCTATGGAGATTACAGCAGGCAATATGATGGACGGAGGTGGGAAAGTGAATGGACGGCTAGGTGGAGGAGAGACAGAAGACAAGAGGAAATTTAACAGGCAACAACTAGAGGGACACTCAGTGGAGCACATCTCTCCGACAAGGGCAACGTAATTTCCAAACCCTCTTCATAATGGGCTAGGTTTTCTCACCATTGATTAGGATTTCACAAATCATGCTTTCCGATTCAGAATCTGTAGTACGATCTGGATCGGCCCTAAAAGTTAACAGATTTTTCCCTGGAACATGGGCTATCTCCCCACCCAATCTCGTCCAAATCTCTCGTTTAGTTTTTGAGTAATCCTGCTAACAAACAAACAAACAAGCAAACTGGGGGAAAAACTTACTCTCCGTGTCGGAGAGAATGAACAAAAAAACAAAAAAATCTACACCACCTTAATATGTAAATGAAGATACTATCAAGGTTTGAACAGTTGTAACCTTCCACGTCTTAAATGTTACTGAATATAATATAGCTGTATTATCCTAAATAATATACTAGAGTTGATGCAAACGTAAGTAATATTATGAAATTTATATTATACTTTCGCTCCTATGACTCGCTCAGAGATGAATAATATCATATGGAATTGATAATCCGAGTTGCTCCGATCATGAGAAGGCTGAATTGATAACGATGGTGAGATTTGGTTACAAATTTTTTCTAACTGACTTCAACTCTAATAATACAAGCGTGTAAAATAAAATTATTTGATATGCCAGATATACACGTTTAGCTTAGGAATAAGCTAGATGAGTATGCAAGAACTTTTAAGTCTATGCCCTGCATCGCGGTCTGCTGCACTACATGACAGTATCTTTCACGTGCTTTCTATCCTATTGATAAGGAATTACTTTGTTTCAACTGACTGGAGGAGTTTTCCAGTAATATTATCGTCATTACTTGCAGTGGATATGAATCAGTCTGTTGTGAAATGCGATACTTTACAACTTTAAAATTATTGTCTTCAATTTATTCTTTTTTGTAACTGAATCCATCCCAACAGTGTATGCTACTTCCGCAAAACAAATCGAGTTTTGCCGAGCAAGCCTATCTTGTTGAACCTCACTGCAGTCTCTCAACACCACATCCCACTTGTGATTCTCTAATCAGAAATGAAATCAACATTCTGAGAGTGGGGCTACTGTTTCGTGTAATAAGATCACCATTATCTGATGTTAGTTCGATTGTACGAATTGTGGATTCAGATGGCATACTGTGTTGGTTTTTCTTACAACTTCTCTTCATTAATAACATGGTAAACAAGCATCAGAGAGAGAGAGAGAGAGAGAGAGAGAGAGAGAGAGAGAGAGAGAGAGAGAGAATGGAAAAGATGACGGGAGCCATAATCAGTTTGTTGCCTAAATAATTTGGGTGATGCGTTGTGAGGTAACAGTTTCTCTCTCTCTCTCTCTCTCTCTCTCTCTCTCTCTCTCTCTCTCTCAATAATCAGTTTTGTCTACTAGTATAACTTACCATCTATTTTAACAATTATATCGCGTACAGGTAGATGCCAATAACTATCCGTACAACACCTATTTTCTGGCACTCTTGCTTCCACGGCCTTGTCGGATGAAGAGTTTTGCTGGACTAACGGAGGCCACATACGTTACATATAATGCTTGAACAGGGGCCAACGAAGGTCATGCATAATAATTCGACAATACACCTCTGACCCGCTATCCTACATTGTAATCACGGTTGTAATTCAAGTTCTTTATGAAACAACTGACCCTGGTTAGCTACCTGATGAGCTCACTTCATCACTTCAACGCAGTTGAAACTAATCCATCATCAGTCTGTCATGTTCAGTAGCCTTACATTCTGTCATAGCTGTATGTTCATTTGCATCTTTGAATCACTGTTTGAATAGAAGTTCAGGATTTTTTCACTTTATTCCTTTGTTTCATAAACAGTTGTCAAATCAGTACCTAATGTGTCGCACGACTTCCGCGCGGGAATACCACGGTCCAATTTTTTTTTCAACAGTTCAGCTATATCTAGCTTGATTATTTTTATTTCTAGCATACTAAAAATGTTTACAGCACTAGATCCCCACAAACAGCCGTTAATACACCATTCTGACCATAGAGATGAATGAAAATATGCCTCAAGATACGAGCCAGAAGGCCGATAGATTACTAGGTAACTACGGATTGGTCACTGTGGTAATGATATGCCCGTGGAAACTACCATTCGCAATGAACCCCGTAACGTAATAACGCTGCATGCATTCGACATTCATAAATTTCTCAGTAGATACCAGCGATGGAAATAACCATTTTATCTGACTGGTAGTAATTAAGAATAAACTGAGGTGGTACTATAATATTTAAGGGTAAACTTAACTAAAAGAACGAGAAATGTAGTGATAAGGGTCATAGCAACGAGAACAGAAATTGATGGTTGGGATTGGTTAATTGTGAGAAGTTTATGTTCACAGGCAAAATACATTAATAACAATGTTGGCTCACATTTTTTAGTTAGGAGAAATATGAGAGAAAAAAGGTAATATGGTCCACAATCGACAGTAGCTAAATCAGTGTAAACATTGCTGATCAAGTCCCTCAGGTCTTTTTAGGGGTTATTATTCGGGTATTAGGCAAAAAAGTGAGTGTAAACTTGTGAGTCTTGAACCAGTTTATTTCCATTACTACTGGATAAGTTAATCATGATCAAGGAGGTTTGACTACATTAATCAAGGCTGATGTTTGTGCTCAGCACCACCATTACCACTTGCAACTTTCTTCAGAGCCATAGCTATGGTTAAATGTATTTAAAATAATGTTTCCGATGTATGCAGTGTTTTGCACGAGTTTTTTTTTCTTCCTTTTCCTTCATGTTTGGTGCATATTGTAATCTCCGAAATGCTATTTGCTTCATTGTATATTTGTGTTAATTTCTCAGTCATTCTGCCTGTATGTTCATTTACAATTCCATCTATCTCCTTGTCTCACTATATATATATATATATATATATATATATATATATATATATATATATATATATATATATATATATGAAGCCTTTGTGGTAAAGTGTGTGTTTTCTTACACTGAAGAACGAGGGTTCGCGCCCCGTCAGGGTAATAAACTTTGGGAGCGTTCATCTCGCCACGTATTGCGTTGACGGAAGTCAGGGGTGCTGTGGTTGAACCAGTGTCACATACTATAAGGTATGCTTGCAGCCGGTCACCTTGCGCGGGCCGAATACACTTGGTTTACAGACTACACACACATCCAAAGTCACTCCAACACTACAATACACTTACAAGCACTTCTCCCCCTACGGTCTCTACCAGACAGCCTATGCCACTGGGTAGAGATACATTGGCTGTATCGTCCCTGCTTCGGTAGGGATAGGCCGGTCCTGCAGTGGACCTCAACGGCTGATGATGATGATGATGATGATGATGATATATATATATATATATATATATATATATATATATATATATATATATATATATATATATATATATATATATATATGAAGACAGGTGGACAGAACTATCAATAATGGTGTTCCTCAGGGCTCTATCCTATCACAAACTCTCTTTTGTTCATCAATGACCTAAGTTTTACATCTAACTATATGCACGCATATGCTGATGACTCCATCCTTCACCTTTCCATTCACTTCCCACAGCGTCCATCTCAGCAGTTACTTCAACAAACAAGAGATGAGGCTATGGCACACCTAATGTATGACTTGGCTTATATCTCTGATTGGGGTAAAAGTAATCTTTCTTTTTTTGAATGCATCAAAAATTAAGTTCCTACATCTATCAACCGGACAGAATCTTCCACAGGAGTACATTCTAAGTTTTAACAATATCCAGCTTTATCCCGCATCATCTTTAGACATACTTGGGGTTTTATTCTCTCGGGATTTATCTTGGAAAGAACACATTACCTCTCACGTAAAATCGGTTTCCAAGAGATTAGATTTGCTAAGTTAACTCCATGCCTTCTTCACTCCTGCACAGTTGTTGACTTTATACACGGGTTTTATTCGCCCCTATGTAGAGTACAACTCTCATGTGGGGGGAGGCTCCCCACATACAGCTCTTCTCAACAAGGTGGAATCAA
This sequence comes from Coenobita brevimanus, assembly GCF_032717465.1. Classification (NCBI taxonomy): domain Eukaryota; kingdom Metazoa; phylum Arthropoda; class Malacostraca; order Decapoda; family Coenobitidae; genus Coenobita; species Coenobita brevimanus. Next base: position 35,335,019 of record NC_137054.1, read on the forward strand.
CGGCTTTTTGTCTCATCAATTCTCCTCTTACTAGCTCCCTTCAACCTCTGTATCTTACCCGTACCATTGCATCTTCATCTCTTTTCTAGCTCTACTTTAACGGTCACTGCTCGTCTGAACTCTCTGCTTGCATCTCTCCTATACTATGTCGGTTGCTTAGCACCTGTCTAGTAACAAACTCATCCTTTTTCTGCCCAACTTTCTAATGCAAAAGTTAACCGTTATTCCCAGTCCTTCATGAATGCAACAGGTCAGCTCTGGAACTGTCTCCCTCTGTATTTCCTACTGTCTACGATCTCCAGTCTTTGAAACACAATGTCTCCAGTCATCTCGAAATGAACAGTTCTTGAATTTGGCTCTCTTGCTTTTTTTTTTTTTTTCCCTTGGAGGGAACAGTTTACAGGCTCCTGGTCTTCGGTTAATTTTTCCTTGCATAAATCAATCAATCAATCAATCAATCAATCAATCAATCAATCAATATATATATATATATATATATATATATATATATATATATATATCTAGGCTGCTTCCCCCAAGGAAAGGGAGGTAGCCGAGACAGGACGACACACTCCCCACTTACTCATCCATTCAAACACATTCATTCTCATCTTAGCCCCAAAGGGGAGAACGGACAGATCCTCACCGCACCACACCGCACAAGGGTCAACTGCGCAATGCAATCAGTGACATCCGCAGCAGGGCCCGACAGCAGAGCTGGTTTACCCCTGCCACATCATAACAGACTCATCCCCTTACCCGCACCTGACCTGAAATAGCTGATCAGACCAAATGGGGGAGAATATCCCCTCAGGGTTGCGTCATCACTTATTCATTCACAATTTCTCTCCATCTATTTCTGTCACGCACAGCCATTCTTCCTTGCTCAACAGACATCCCTCTCGCATCCAGCGCTCTCTTCACACTGTCCATCCATCCTATTCGTGGTCTTCCTCTCAGCCTTACACCTCTCACATCAGATCTAGTTATCTTTTTCACCAATCGCTCATTATCCATTCTCTCCATATGCCCAAACCATCGCAACACCCTCTGCTCAACTCTACCAGCCATCTCCCGAACAACTCCAGTTCTCCTTCGCACTTCATCTTTCTGCACTCAATCCATACGCGTCACTCCACACATACTCCTCAGACACCTCATCTCCATTACATTCAAACTTTTCCTCTCTGCTACACCCATATTCCATGTTTCAGCCCCATATAACGCAGTCGGTACCACAACACCCTCTTACAGCCTTCTCTTTACATCCATTCTAAGAGAACGACATTTAAACACTTTTTCATTCCTCCCGGCACCTTTCCTACTTCATTTATTCTAAACTTCACTTCTGCATCTATTCTTCCATCCACAGCAACATGTGACCCTAGATATTTAAAACACTCTACCTCCTCAAGCAACTCGCCATTCAAAACTATGTTCATCCCCCTACCATCTACCAACCTCGTACACTTCATCACTTTACTCTTATTCTCATTTACTTTCAATATCCTCCTTTCACACACCCTTCCAATATCTATCTATCTATCAGTCTATCTATCTATCTATCTATCTATCTATAAATATATATATATATATATATATATATATATATATATAAAATGTCTACCTGTATGTATGTATGTATGTATGTATATATCTAATACTCACACTTAATATCTGCCTGTCCATCTGTGTTTTGAGCTCTTTGTGTATCTGTCTGTGAGTCAGTCTGTAATTCTTTGTATCTGTCCATCTATCTACATATTTCTATCTATCCTCTGATCTATCATTATATCTGATCTATTTTTCTATGTATTTGTGTAAGTCAGTCAGTCTGACGTTCTGTGTGAAATCTGTCAGTCAGTCAGCGTCTCTGTCAGTGAATCTCAATTTTCATCATACTTTTTTTTTTTTTGCACCAAGTATTGGTTAGGTTATAGTTATTTATTTTTTTAAATAATAACTTATAATGTTTAGTTTTTCATCTGCATATGTTCATAAAATTCTCACTTCTTTCTTCCTCTCATTCCATCCTCACTTCTTTCTTCCTCTCATTCCATCCTCACTTCCCTTCTTCCTAACTCCTTCATTCATTTCCTCCCTCTCATCTCTTTCCACCTCCTTCCAGTCATCTCGTTTTCTTCCCCCTTCATACATTCTTCCCTCCCACCTTCTTTCAAAATCCTTTCCTTTCTTCTCATCCCCGTTCCTCCTTCTCCTATCTATCTTTCTGTTTCCTCCTTCCCATCCCTCACTTCCTCCATCCCTCTCCTTCCTTCCAACCCTCGTTTCCTTCCTCTATCTCTGCTTCCTTTCCCTCCTCCCTTTCACTCTCTTTCTGTGATATGATCTACCCGCCCACTTTTCCTTTTTACTTCTCCTACCTCCTTCAGGTCTTATTTTGTTCTTTGCACAAGATCCTTATCTCCCCCTCTCTCATATCCTCCATCCTTCATACTCTCTTCCCTCCTCCACTGCCTTTAATGGTGGAAGATTGATAAACAGAGGATAATAATCTCTCTCTCTCTCTCTCTCTCTCTCTCTCTCTCTTTCTCTCTCTCTCTCTCTCTCTCTCTCTCTCTCTCTCTCTCTCTCTCATGCAGGAACGTGGAGCTACGGGCCGCACTGAAGCTCAACTCCATGGAAGTCTTGCCTCATAACAAAGACAGGAGTGACAAATCCAGAATTGTCTTCATGAACCCTTCCAGCCACCAACTTTGTTCAGCAGTTAGTGGCAATGGAATTAATGAAGGATCTACTGTATATCTCAGTTTCTCCAGTTTGACAGGTCTCCTTTCACTGGAATATAATCACTTGGAGGTGGTTAACATTAGATTAGAAGTACGTCCTTGGGTTGAAATTTAATATAATCCTGTTCCCTGAGGTTTTTATTCAGATTATCAGAAAGATTCCAAGCTGGAAGGTATTGACATTTCCTTTATTAATCCCTCCACTTCTCCAGAATCTTCCTATGTTGAATGAAATTCGTGTGGTGATAGGCTGGATGAATTAAAAAGACGGCATTTTGAAGTGGTTTATCCCTTCATTACCATGTTTACATTTTGTCTCTGTTATTCCCATTCCATTTTACTCAAATTCAACTCCTCGAATAAGTGGGTTTAGATATTTTCAACTACTAAGTTTCTTCTCGGCTGATGGAAAGGTCTAACAGCAGATCAAACAAAGTGAAGATTTCTGGTGGAAGTGTTTAACTGCTTCTCACCTTAAACCCAAAGAAAGAACAGGGATTGAGCCGGACTTCGGGCTTGAGTCATCTCAAATCAGACTTGAGACACACCGCCAAAAACCGTTATACAGAATCAAGGTTTGAGCCTTGCACAGGCCGAGCAGATGCTTGTCTGTGAGTAGATTCGGATTAGAGTACTGAGAACGTATAGTTGACAATTTTGCAGAGACTATTTTCTGTTAAAATTATTAGTAATTTTTCAGAAAAAAAGTACAACAACTGAAGGTGACAGACGATGGCAAAAGCTATCTGAAATTTATAAGAAATATTTGACTCTCCGGAAGATAAATAACCTAGGCTGTGATTTGTATACTTGTATAAATTTTACTAGAATAATTTTCCATCGTTTGATGATATTACATACAGTTGTTGCTGGCAACCCCTTATGATTCTCATATTTGCATTATGGTGACAGCAGTACTGATGTACAGTACCGAGTAGCCGATTAGGCTATGACAAAAATTTCTTGAACACATTCCTAAACGACTGCAGTTAATACTAGGCTGTTATACAGTTTTCATAATGTCCAGTACAGTTCGTACTGTCAAGACAATAAAGTAATATATGGTTATCATTTATCTGTGCTAAAGCACTTCTTACAAAATATTCAGCTTATTATAATGTAGGTCCTATTTTGTTTCCAGGCATTATAACAGACTGTGATAACAATAATAGCTTTATTATACACTTATATACGCTGCAATGAATGTCTGGATTTCCAAAGTCATGCTCGACTCGTTCTGGCATTTGGGCAGAAAAGGTCTTCTCTGACAAGGATAAACTCTACAGTACAACAATTTCTTTCTCTTATTAACCGGGCTAATTCGATTCAGCATCATTCATCTTTGGAAGACCTTTTAGTAGCAATGTAGTTAATTTAAAATATGAATAACCCTTTCCATCGAAAAATCCCGATTAATTTTAATAAGACTGTCTGGAGACAATAATTATAAAGTTTAAAATAAAAGTAAGCAGAGGTTTAAATCGTCTTCAGTGGCAATGAAAAATAGAAAAGGCTTAAATTCATTAAGTCGGGTACGCATTATTCGCATATTTTTGTATTCTTCAAACGGTTGTACTACACTATAGCAATAACCCACCATAAAAAAGCATTAAATAAGGGCTGTATCAATCCCCTCCTGTCTTATTTACTTCATTAAGCAGAACATAATCGTAGCAGAATATAATCGCCATGAAACAAACAAACAAATAAAAAAACTGATTCGTCACTGAAGTGAAAAGATAAATCAGAATGAAGCATTTGAGACAGCATAGCAAGCCTCTTTACCATTAGGTACTTCTCCTCTAAGCAAAATAAAATCGTCTGAAGGCAGTAACAAAAACTAATTATATTACTACTGAAGTTTCAAGACCTATTAAAAATCAGGTAAATGCAAACAAAACTAGAAAGAGCTCAGAAAACGCATACCTCTGCCAATGCCATTGCCATCGTAAGCTTTCCATCTAATTGTAATGCATCTTTTAATTTCGCCATCATAGGCTCTCGTTACTTTTAGCATGCGTCCCAAGCAATTGTTCTCCTCAAGTTCTTTAAAAAATTCTTTTTATTCTGACCACCCTCTTTGGTTTATTTGGATTATACATTACTTTTAGTTTTCCTCCACTTCATCTTTTGTCCTCCTTTGAGAATTTTCCTTTTTAGGTCATTTAATATTTCTTGCAGAATCCTTGCTGTTTCTGAGATAAGGACAATGTACATTCATCTTCAAATCCCAACTTTTCTCCATTCATGTTTACTTTGTTGTACCAGTCTAGTTTTCCGAAAACTCTTTCTTGGCATGCTGTAAGTAATTTTGTTGAAACTGTATCTCCATGATGCGCACCCTTCTCAGTCTAATTTTTTCCAAGTCTTTATGTCATTTGCCTGTAGCAATTCCCTCATTATATATGTTTTCGAGCAGTTTTACACTGTTCTCATTTACTCCTTGTTCCCGCAATGAATTTAGTATTGCTATGTGCTCCACTGAGAGGAAAGATTTTTTCTGATCAATTAAACCTATGCACAGTGTTTTAATATATATATATATATATATATATATATATATATATATATATATATATATATATATATATATATATATATATATATATATATATATATATATATATATATAGGGGTACCCGGCTTTGCTGGGTCAAAAAGGCGAACGTAATCCTATTTGTTCTAGTTCAGTCGTTCTTTTTTCTCCAGAAAGACCATGAACCCCTTATGTTCTTGAAGAGGGATTGTCAGAGGTCCAAAAACTTTCTATTTCAGCTTTCGCAGACTAAAGCACAGTACTTGTTTGCACTGGTTTACTAATACTGGTGACCTCAAATAACTTCGGAGGACAATCTCACATAGCATATTTCCAAACTGCAGGTCATCTGAGTCTCCATGCCAAAAAATGGACTGCAGGGGTACCCGGCGTTGCCCAGGCTTAAAAAGGCGTACGCTCTACTGGTGACCTCAAATGACTCAGATCTGAATTTTGACCCTCTAAAACCATCCTTGGGTCACCCTGATTCAGAATATATATATGGGTCTGGGGGTCTGTGGCCCTTTGAGCAAGACTGAAGAACAATCAAACGAACAAACAACGCAGCTCATATATATATATATATATATATATATATATATATATATATATATATATATATATATATAGATAGATAGATAGATAGATAGATAGATAGATACATACATACATACATACATACATAAGTAGATAAAATGCATATATATATATATATATATATATATAGATAGATAGATAGATAGATAGATAGATAGATAGATAGATACATACATACATACATACATACATAAGTAGATAAAATACACACACACACACACACACACACACGAGAGAGAGAGAGAGAGAGAGAGAGAGAGAGAGAGAGAGAGAGAGAGAGAGAGAGATAACACACACTCTCTTACCTATCTATCTATATCTATCTATCTATCTATCGATCGATCGATCTATCGATCTATACAATAGATAGATAGATAGATAGATAGACATAGATACTGACAGACAGATAGATAGACAGATAGACAGATGTGAAACAATATGAAAAACTAACTGCAGAAACAGCCAAATAGTGATTAATGAAAAGTTCATATACTGTATATATATATATATATATATATATATATATACATATATATATATATATATATATATATATATATATATATATATATATATATATATATATATATATATATATATATATATATATATATATATATATATATATATATATATATATATATATATATATATATATATATTTATCACTCAGTAAAAAAAACACACACACACAAGTTAACTTTCTGTCTCTTTCCCGTAATAAGTCACGAACACGGTGGGTGGGGAGGCGGACGAAGAGGAGGAGAAGGAGAAGAAATAGGGTTCGATGGAGGAAGAGGACGAGGAGGAAAGGCACGAAGGTGAGGAAAAAATGAATTAGAAGGAGGGGGATGGGCACGTGTAATTGAGAACAAGAATGAGGGAAGGAAAAAAGGATGAGAAAGAGGAGAGAGAAGATGAAAGAGGATGTAAGTGGCAAAACGAGAAGATACGAGGAATAAGGGAAGGGGTGAGGTAGAAAAATACAAGAAAATGGGAGAAGAAAGGGTTAGGACGGAGAAGGAGAGATAAGAAATTAATTAAAAATGGAAGAGGAAACTATTATTAATGAAATAAATAATTTAACAACAATTTTGATGGAGAAGAAAAGATGAAAAAACGCAACAGTCCTATTAGTCTTATCGAGGCAGCTATACTGTAGGCTCTAACTAAGATAACAGTGCTTTAAGTCAGACTATAATAAGAAAGCTAGAACCCTACCCCCGCAAACCAGTACTTCCAGCAAAACCCGGCAAGAAAAAGTGAGAATGACCGTGCTTCAGTATGGTAGAACTGTTATGGAAATCTCAGAGAAAAGGTACGTTACATCTGGGAGATGATGCCATGAAATGTTTGGCCTCGTTGCCTATCTCTGGCATTTGTGCCTGGGGCGGATCATTCACTTACTGGCCTCAGATGCAAGTTGACTGGAGCAATGAGCTTATCAGAGTTACCTCCCCTTGGTAATATCTTAGATACCTACTTTTACTTACCTGCAAACGAAGGTTGGGTGGACCCACGGGTTGTGTTGTACCAACTGCTGATAATAGGATTCAGAGTTGGGTGACACTGACTTCACTTAAAAGGGAATGTGATACCATTAAGATTTATAACAATGCTTTTCTGTGGCTGTATTCTCTAGACCAGGAGCTCTTAACCTGGATACAAAGAGCTTTGGGTATGGAAGTCGTTCTGTGAATAAGTAAAAAAAAATTATTTGCCGTTTTTCCAAAAGGAAACAAATAGGATAAAATACTAATGACTTTCCTACAATGTTACTAGTTGTCCATATGTAAAGTAAAACCAAGCAATTGGCATCTTTTGAAGTCATATTGGCACCTAATGGGACTGGTGATGATGATGATTACCACGAACTGGCGAAGGAGGTAAGAGGACATCGTAGGAAATCCACTGGGGGTCTGGGCAGGGAAAAGAATTAAGAACCATTGCTGTAGACTCTGTACTGTAGGAAAAATTTTACTTGAGAAAGTATTGTTCAGGACTGATATATTATGAAACTTATACGATTCTCTGACAGCAAATCCCACTTCACTATATCAAGGTGTATTTCTGCTATTATAAGGAATTTTCCGTTGCTCAGGAGGCACTTGAGTTCATTATGAGTATTTCTAAGGCTAAGAGCATTGAATGATAGTTCTTTACCTGAATTTTGCTCAACAGATAGCGTTGGTTGTTTACATCAGCAGAACTGGCACGAAGTCAGCTGGTCTCTGTCAGCTCATGAACTCCATCTTTGTCTGCTCCTTGATGGATAAGCAACAAACATCCGCTCGGTTACATTTCGAGAAACTCAAGTAAGTAAAGAGGGCTCTGACTGTAAGCTCGAAAATTTAGAGACCGGGAGAGTAAACAAAGCTGTGACCGAACACTAATCAAAGTACGGAAAGCTCAGACTGGAAGCTAGCACTGGTGAGCTATGAAGGCTCTACTTGGTTGCTTTCATATACTCCACTGTTTCTTTAATATTTATTTATTTTAACAGAAAACATATGACAACAGATAATTCCAGCAATAAAATACAGCTATATCGAATCAGTAATAGCAGAAGTCCACAACCACTGCTGCAGATATCGAGGCCATAAAAGGCAGATACCCAGAACCACCTCTGTCGCATCTATCACATTTACTTCAACTACTAATACTTTCGCTGGTACCACGACTACCACAATTATCACCACATATACTTCTTGTGGTTTCAAAGCTACCCTAAGACACCAAGACAAACACAACTAACACAACCATAACGCCATAAGAACCACACTTATCGCAATAAAACATCAGAAATATCACAAAACACCATAGCAACCACAAGTACGATAACCAGCATCTTATAACAGAAACTTCAATCACAGCACACCACTCCAGCACCACAACAAACACAACGCATCATAGCAATCCCCCCTACTGCAAACACGCCACAAGCAACACACCACAGCACCTACCACAACACGCCACATTTATCGCAACTAATTGTTAACAGTAACAACGACGTTATATCACTCAAAACCACAACTATGCTCAATTCTCTTTTCCTCTTTTTTTTTTTTTTTTTTTTTTATCGAGGCGAAGATGCACTTGACAGATTGGTGATGATTGCCTGACTGTAACATTAATTCATAATCTCTTTACTTGTTAGCATTATTAACTGACGTAATATATATCTGAGGGAGAAATTTGGGTTAGTTAATAAGTTATTCAGACATGCTGCATTCAGCTAATCATTACCAACCTGTCATATGCACCTTCGCATCGATAAAAAAAAAAAAAAAAAAAAAATGAGTATAGTCATACAACACAGCTACCAGAATCATCTTGACAGCCATCACAATTATCACAATAAATTCCAAAACAACCACAACAAACGCTATATATACCATACCTATAGCCAGTAAACAATCAGAGAAAATATACCACAATAAATGCCATAATTACTACAACTGTCACATCACTCCACAATAACCACACCTACCATAGCCAAAGCTTTGGAACGACGACACTTAATACAAAAGAGCCTCAAAACTGCCACACCAACCGCAACTAAATACAACACTCCCAACCACCGCAACAAAGGAACACAAAAATACACCTACAACAAGACGCCACAGCTACCAAAACTAACAACTAAACTCAAACAGCCACAACCACCATTCTCTTTTACGGAGTAATCTCACCACTCAGTGAAAAATCACACACACACACACACACACACACACACACACACACCACACAGTACACACCATACCATACACCTAGTCGCACACGATACACACCAAACCAAACCAAAGCAACGCTACAGTCACACACACACACACACACACACACACACACACACACACACACACACTCACATACACACAAAACACATGTTCGTATACGATGCACACCACACTGAACAAATACAATGGCTCGCGCGAGCACACACACACACACACACACACACACACACACACACACACACATGAAACACACCTGATCCTACACGACGCACACCACACCGAACACACACACACACACACACACACACACACACACGAAACACACACACACACACACACACACACACACACACACACACACACACACACACACACACACACACAGAGTCTCCCACTCAAGGTCATGATTTTATTTCCATTTGCTTTCTACATCTAGGGATATGTGGGTAAAAATAGACTGTCTTAATCATTTGAAACCTTTACCAGACCTTTCATATTCTTACACCTGGTCCCCCCTCCCTCTCATGCTGTTCCCCTCCCTCTCACACTTCCACATTGCCTCGTCCTTTCCAATCATATCCCCTCCCTCACACACTCTACCTCTTGCTCATATGCCGTCACCCTTTCACATTCTTCTTTCCCCTTCGTCTGGCACACACTCTCATTGTCCTCTCTTCCTCCCACGTTCTCACATATTGCCCCACTTCCTCTCTCACTCTCCCACACTCACCTATTCCCTTTCAAACTTTTGCACACTGTTCCCCAACCTAAAACAAGTTCAAACTGTCCATCTGCCTTATACTGTACACTCTCAGCCTGTCACTCTCCCTAATTCATCCTCGGTATGTCCATCTACCCCACAGACTCTCAGCGTTTCCCTCCCTTTAACGTCTTCAGTACGTCACTTTCCCTAATACTGTAATTATTATTATTATTTTTTTTTTTTTATCTCCACGGGCACTCTGTGTGTAAAAAAATATTTCAGGGTCTGCCAAGGGCCTAAACCTAGATAGCATATCACCCTCAGTTTATTCACCTGCTACTATAGATAACGTAAATTTTTGTTATAACTGAGTAGTTAATATTCAACAAATATATCTAAATTGCTTGAAATCTTAAGGCTTGATCAGTTTTTTAAAGTTGTGGTTAGAGTGCTTGACAAGCAGGCAAATCAATGATAAATGAGATGAGAAACAAGTACTCAGAGGGTAGAACAGGGAGCCCTGTAATTGGTATACGGGCCAAGAATTGGAATTTACCGTCGTTGACTTTCGACAGACTGTTCTCAAAACTGACTACCATGGCCCTGGTCTTATGCTCAACCCTTCTATGACGTTTGATTAAATGAGATCAGAGATGTTTAAAGATTACTTTGTCTCTTGGCCGGGATCTTTGACATATTGTTGATAAAATTAGGTCCTCTGAACATTTTCTGACCCTCAACCATTGCACAATTTTTGATAAAAATAAAACCGATTTTCAGGGTCGGATATTTGACTCAATCCTCTGACCATACAGTAATCTTCTCCACTAATTATGCTTTAAATCTGATCGAAATCATTTGAGTAAAAAGCCAGATGTACGCCAGTTACAATATGCAGCTGGTTCTGAATCATGTTTTTTTTTTTTTTTTAATCATTATTCGTATTCTGATGCAGTTTCATCCAAGGATTTTTCATTTTTTTAAATGGTTTTTGGTTTAAATTTGTCAGTTTCCCCTCCGTCTAAACTACATGTTTCCTCTGGTGGTTCACATTTTCTTTTGATTTTATTGTTGCATTTCAATAAAAGAGCTTTTATGATTATGACGATAGCCATAAAGAGATGCAGACAGAACTAAAGAGAGAAAAAAGTCTAATACACAACCGCTTTAGAGGAGGAAAAATGAATTAAATAAATAACTAACAAAAAAAAAAAAAAAATCCGACATTAGAAAAATGGAAAGGTTAAAGAAAGAATATTACATCCACAGAAAAAAAAAAAAAAAACAGATCAGGGAGAGAAGAAAACAAAAGAAGACTGGCAAAAGAAACAAATAATAAAATGCATAAAATTACATAACTGACCAAAAAAAAAAACTAGGTAAATAAGTCTCTCTCTCTCTCTCTCTCTCCACACACACACACACACACACACACACACCAAGTATAATGTTGCACACATCGAGCTACCTGTGCCCCGGTGTAATTATGGAATTAAAGATTTACTTACTCAACCCATTAGTGCCTCGGGTTCCTGTGTGAGGGATTGTGCTAGATGGATACCAAGCATACCGCCCTCCGCCTATCGACTCATTGTCGTGAAGCTCTTAGGTTCCTCCCCGGGGTTCTCCCCTTTATTAACATTTGAAAACTCCCAGATCCATCCTGTGTTGAGGACAGTGTGAGAATGGGTTAATATCAGTCTAAATGAATGGGGATATTATATAAATCATGTGACATTTTGAAGTGGTGAAAGAGAATAAAACAAACTGTATATAAGCTTTAGAACTAGTATGTTTACCTGGTTGTTAAACACTAAATAATAAAAAATATATATATAACACAACCACAATCTGTCAAACCTTTGGTTTGTAGCCTAAATACAATCACTAATAAGTTTGAGGCTGTTGCTGCTGTCTAGCAATGATTCTGTCAGTGCAGAAGGGGATCTCTGATTCTAAAATCACCAATGAATTTGCACGAGTAGCTAATGACTATTGCATCCCTACATACACCCCTGTGTCTGGACATCTCATACTGTGACCATGAATTAGGATAAAATTTCTAATGCGCTTGAATGACTAGTGACAACCAAGGTATATACTGCATTTAATATTTAACCATACTCGAGTGTGTGATGAACATACAGTTTGTCTAATTGGTCACACGTCGGCTAGAGCCTCAATTTTGCTGGATCAAAATAAAACTCTCAGCACATAGATATAGTCTTATTCACAGAATTAATGTTCTAAGTAATTACTTCCAATCTGGAGTTATTTTCATCCACATCTAACTTTTCACTTCCCTTCGTGCAGCTTGTCTTTAAAGAAAAGTTTTGCCAACTTTTCCCGAAAGCCGTAACTAGAGACATTAAACGGTTGAATTCTTTTCGTATAAATAACATGAGAAAGCAGAATTAAACATTAATATATCATATTTTCCATTGGTATGCAGACTTCTGTAATAAGAAGACCTACGCCGCACGACTGTGCTTTTGTTCAATTTGATATGCCATCCTATCCCGCACGATCGATAAAGACACACAAAAAACTGGGAGAGGATAACTCCGCCCCTTTGGTGACGTATATGGGATCAGACCAATGAGAGGTAGAATGTCTGGGATTGTATGGCATGATTGGCTCCCTAAGGTGGGGGAGAAGGAACTCCCCCCACCACCGTCCTTACCTCCCTCAGCCCCATTGCATCATCTCCACATTGTCCCCTCCCAACCAACACATACCTCAACATACCCCCTACAGCGTTGTGTGCACAGGAACCCTCCTCCCCTCCTCCCTCCCCCCTCCCCCTCCCCCCTCCCCCCCTCCTCCCCTCTCCCTTCCCTCCTCCCCTCTCCCCCCTCCCTCCTCCCCCTCCCTCCTCCCCCTCCCTCCTCTCCTCTATCCCTCCATCCTCCTCCCCCCTCCAGCCACACACACTCCACCTCCACTTTTCGCCTGGCTTGTTTTGTTGCTATATGCATATTCCAGACTGACATTTCATGCCTAGGAAACACTTCACATTGACATTAGTTATGTACTGTACAGTATATATATAATTATTTACCATAAATAATGCATTTTCTGTACATTTTTTTATTTTCACCCATGGGAGATTGGTAACTTTTTTGCATCTTTGACGGGTGATTGTGCGATAACTATTTGGTCAATCTGGCTGAAACATACATTTTCAGGTGTGTAAATTAAGTTTCTTGAAATGTGGAAGGCTAATTTTTACCTTGGTGAAAGCCGAAAAATCGACCCTGTTTTGCGGCTGGAGGGACAGACCTGCTGAGCAAATTGCGTATTTTAGGGGTTAATAAGAAAATCATGAAAAATCAAGAAAGAGCACTCAGAAGTAGCTGCAGCAGCGACCACCAACTTGTCTTAGGGCCGAAATTCTACTCTGTGACCTTGAACATCCACAGAATACTCTCAAGTCAGAATCACTTAATTCTTGCCCAGCCCAGAACCCTTCCACCAGTTTAAGCTGAATTAAAAAAAAAAAAAAAAAAAAAAAAGTTTGAACCTAATTTGGCCAGTAATCTTAACAGTTGACCTTTCCCTGTGGCCTTGACTTTTGGCCGATTCTTCTCAGTATCGACTCAATTTTTCCTTGCTTTTACTTGAACGCTTTCACAGTGTCTATGGTTCTAAAAATCACAATGTCATCCTTTAGGGTGACCATCAACTTTACCAACAAGCTTCATTTAAATCAGGTCAGAACTGTTTCTCTGATTTTGTTCACACACTGACGCAAAAATCGAAGCTTGGCCTTGGTCTGTGAACTTGATCTTGGGCTGCTTATTCTCGAAATTAAATCCCTTCCTTCTTGGCAGATCCTAAACCCTTCCACTGCGATTGGTAATCATATTTAAACGGAACTGACCTTGTCCTCTGACTCTGTCTTTTGACCTTTCCATATAACTGAATTTTGACTGATTGTTTTCAGAATTGAATCCTAGTATTTTTTTCTTACTCTTGACATTTTCAACGTTTGGTCTAAATATTACCTTGCTCTGTGACCTTCACCTTTGACCTTTCTTCAAAAAACACTAGATATTTATTCCCTGCCTGACCATCATCCATTCTACCAACTACGGCATAACTCGAACAAAGACTTAGCCATTTTAATAGTATTACCCCACGGAACTAGATTTGACCTTGTCCTGTGACCTTCACCTTTGACTAATTGTTCTCGAAACTGAATAGCTTCACTTATGTATTACCCTCAATCGTTTCTCCTGGTCTGGTTAAAAATGGAGAAAACTTTAACATCTGCCTTTGCTAAGTCAGCGTTTGACTTAGCCCTGTGACCTAGAAAAAAACCTTCACTGTTATTCCCCCATCCCTCCACCAAGTTGAAATAAAATCGAATACAAGGTTTTTGAGTTATTTATTCACATACACATACATCAAGACAGGCACAAACACTCTCGTCCATCGAAAAAGGACATAATTTCACGAATACGCAGTGCAGATGGAAGAGACAGAGAAGGGAACAAGGTTAAGGAAAATGCAGATGAAAAAGACAGTAAAATGAAGCAGAATGAGGTAGAGCTTACAGTTTAATTTTTTTTCTCCTTCCATTTGGCATAACCTCCCTGGCAGTTCTCAGCAATCCAGTTGGGGTCTGCGGACCCTTGTTTGAGAAGCGCTGCACTAACACACCCTCAGCCTATCCCATTCCCTAACACACTTTCAATCTGTCCCTTTCCCTGTAACTCCCTCAGTCTGTCATCTGGTCTCTCTTTTCCCATTCTTTTTTCTCACGCCTTTTTTTCTCCACCTCCCTCTAACACACTCCCACTCCTTCATATTCACGCTCCTTCTCTCACACTCCCGCTGCGTTTTTTTTTCAGATTCTCCTCTCCCTCTCTTTCACACTTTCCCATCTCTCTCGAAATCATACACCTCTCTCTCACCCCCTCCTCTCACACACTCCCTCTTCCTGTCCTCTTCCTTCTCTCAGTCTGCCAAATTCCGCCAAACTCCATCCTCAAGTAAACACAGGCGACCACTTGTACCCCTTGGGCGATATTCTCTGGACCTGAATTACTCTCTTGCGGTGGAAGTGCTGGACAAGGTTAAGTGTACATGCTGTAGTAAGTATGTTTTTTGTAGCTGTTGTGCTAGAACTGGTGGCCAAAGCTTGACATGATTTTTGTGGTAGGTGGAGTTGTTCTGAATGTGATAATTGTTTTGATAACGTGATTACCGAAATTAAGTTTGCTTATTGTAATTGGTATGGATCTGTGGTTGCTGTGACTGTTGTGGTAGAAGTGACTGCCATATTAGGTATGGCTTGTCTGACAGGTGTGGTTATTGTCCTAGATGTGGTTGGTATATAATGAACTGAATCCAGATCCAAAAGGTTACTGATCTGTGTTGTAATCATTTTATCTTCTCCGCAAGAATGGCTGGTAGCTATTCTCTTCCACTGTCAACTCTTGACTCCACTCTTGGAGTGGAGAGTTATATGAGAGAGTTGTGTGTGAGTTTGAGGGAGGAGAATATATTGATAGGGGACAGGGCGACAAGAAGACGATATGTTCGTTCGATATGAAAATGAAGGTGAGTCGGGGATGGACAAATATATTTTAGTGAGAAACACAGCGAGGATCCTTAACAAAACACAGAATTATAGTAAGCAGTAACCGTGCTCAGACTCACTTGTGATAGTACGTAAAAAACAGATGCCGAAAAGCAGATAACAATCCTTCGGTCGTCAGCCAAAGAGTGCGATCATGACTGGAGGCATAGGCACATGAAGAAGCACATGCAGTGACAGGTCGTGGACATTCAAGAATGGGACATCAGTGTGTAAAGAACAGTGTCTGGCATCTTTGTTCATTCGTTCATTTAGAGACTGAAATTTCAGCTATCGTGCACATTGTGCTCAAAGACTAACGTTTAAAATAGAGATGGGTTAACTAATACCACCTACCATACGGTCTCCAAGACACACACTGACACCAAACTTGAAAATGGATCTGCTCCGACGTACCGGACATGCCCATGCGAAGTTTCAGCTCATTTCACACAGCCATATGCCCTGTAGAGGTTTCCCAATGACTGGCAGAAATGGATTAAAAAAAAAATGCATGTGGCTCACGCGCAGCTGACTACACGCAATTCTCTGACTAAATATATCTGTGCTGTTTACTTATCCCCTAATTCTACTATCAAAAATTCTTAGACTATCTTACTTCTACGATGGAACACATTCTATCCATTTCTCCTTTCTCTAAAATCTCCATTCTAGGAGATTTCAATGTTCATCACCACCTTTGGCTCTCCTCTCCTTTCACGGATCCACCTGGTGAACAAGCCTACATCTTTTCTATCCTTAATGACCTAGAGCAGCTTATACAGCACCCTACCCGTATCCCTGACTGCCTTGGAGAGAGCTCCAACATACTTGACCTCTTCCTCACAACTAATCCTTCTGCTTACTCTGTTAATTTTTTCTCTCCGTTGGGCTCCTCCGATCACAACCTTATTACCTTACCCTGTCCTATCACTCTGGTATGGCCTGTGGACCCTACAGGGAAACGTCGTCTGTGGCATTTTGGAGCTGCGGACTGGGAGGCCCTCAGGCAGTACTTCTTTGATTTTCCCTGGAATGATTATTACTTCCATGGCCGGGAGCCATCTGAGTGTGCCTTGCACATTACGGAGGTTATTCTCTCGGGCAAGGAAGCATACATTCCTTTCTCATATCCTTTGACTAACGCAAGAAAGCCTTGGTTTAATCACACTTATTCTAATGCTGTCCGCAACAAGGAGGGCCTACAAAAGGTACTGGAGCCAACCCACCCCTGAATCACATCATCTTTACATTTCTGCCCGGAATCGTGCTAAGTCTGTTCTTCGCTCTACTAAAAATAATTTCATCCATACTATATGCTCTCAACTCTCCAACTCGAATTCTTCCCGCTCCTTCTGGCACCTTACCAAAAATCTTTCAAACAACTTTACCTCATCACCCTTCCCTCGTCTTTTCTACTCTGATGGTTCTGTAGCTATTTCTTCTACTGATAAAGCAGATCTCTTCGCACAGACTTTCTCCTCCAATTTCACCTTAGACGATTCCGGTGCTGTTCCTCCATCTCTTCCCCCGTCTGACTTCCTCATGACTGACATTAAAATTTCTTCAGTTGATGTATTTTCTGCCATCACTGGCCTCAGTACTAACAAGGCATATGGGCCTGATGGGGTCCCTTCTGTTGTTCTCAAGAACTGTGCTTCTGTGCTTACACCCTGCCTAGGTAAACTCTTTCGCCTTTGTCTGTCAACTTGTACCTTTCCTTCTTGCTGGAAGTTTGCTCTCATTCAGCCAGTCCCAAAGAAGGGTGACCACTCCCAACCCTCCAACTATCGTCCAATTGCTTTAACGTCCTGTATTTCAAAGTTTTC
Source organism: Coenobita brevimanus (assembly GCF_032717465.1). Lineage (NCBI taxonomy): Eukaryota > Metazoa > Arthropoda > Malacostraca > Decapoda > Coenobitidae > Coenobita > Coenobita brevimanus. The sequence continues at coordinate 35,352,755 of NC_137054.1, forward strand.
GAGTCAATTCTCAATAGAAAAATTTTAAGGCATCTTTCCTATCACAACCTTCTTTCCGATCGAAAGTACGGGTTCCGTCAGGGACGCTCCATTGGCGATCTTCTCACCTACCTTTCAGACTCCTGGTCATCCTCCTTTCGGGACTTTGGCGAAAGCTTTGTCATTGCACTTGACATCTCAAAGGCTTTCGATCGAGTCTGGCACAAATCTTTCATTTCCAAACTGCCCTCCTACGGTTTCTATCCTTCTATCTGTGCCTTCATCGCTAGCTTCCTTTCTGGTCATTCTATAGCCGCTGTTGTAGACGGCCATCGTTCTTCTCCTAGATCTATCAACAGTGGTGTTCCTCAGGGCTCTGTCCTATCACCAACTCTCTTCCTTTTATTCATCAATGATCTTCTAAGCTGTACATCTAACCCTATCCACTCATACGCTGATGACTCCACCCTTCACCTTTCAATTCAGTCCAAACAACGCCCATCTCAACAGTTACTTCAACAAACGAGGGATGAGGCTATGGCACACCTAATGTCTGACTTGGCTCGTATCTCTGACTGGGGTAAAAATAATATGGTTGTTTTTAATGCATCAAAGACTCAGTTTTTACACCTATCAACCTGACAAAATCTTCCACAGGTGTTCCCACTAAAGTTTAAAAATATTCATCTTAATCCTGCATCATCCTTGAACATGCTCGGGGTTTCATTTACTCAGAACTTATCTTGGAAAGATCAAATTACATCTCTTGTAAAATCTGCTTCTAAGAGATTAGGTGTGCTAAGCCGACTCCGCTCTTTCTTTACCCCCGCGCAATTGTTGACTCTATACAGGGGTTTTATCAGCTCCTGGGTGGAGTACAACTCTCATGTGTGGGGAGGCTCCCCACATACAGCTCTTCTCAACAGGGTGGAGTCAAAGGCTTTTCGTCTCATTAACTCTCCTCCTCTTACTGACTCCCTTCAACCTCTGTCTCTTCGCCGCACTGTTGCATCCTTATCTCTTTTCTATCGCTAATTTAATGGTCATTGCTCCTCTGAACTGTCTGCTTGCATTCCTCCACCTCTACGACGGGCGCGTAGCACCCGTCTGGCAGCAAACTCTCATCCCTTTTCTGTCCAACTCTCTAATGCAAGAGTTAACCGTTACTCCCAGTCTTTCATTTATGCAACAGGTCAGCTCTGGAACTGTCTCCCTCTGTCTGTATTTCCTGCTGCCTATGATCTCCAGTCTTTCAAACGTAGTGTGTCCAGGCATCTCAAAATGTTCGGATCTTGAATTTGGCTCCCTATTGGAATTTGTGTTTCTCTTGGAGGGAACTGTTACTGCGGGCTCATGGTCTTTGGTTCCTTCTTCCTCGCATTAAAAAAAAAAAAAATTGCATCATCGTTGTTAGCTCGTAGTTCCACACATTTTACTGTATGGCACTTCGAAATCGGTGGGGGTCAAATGTGGACACACATACAGACAGCACTTATTTCACATAGTATTATTGATTATTTTTTCTTCCGCCTCTTGTGAAGCAATTATGTCTGCGGCGTGGTTGTAGACTTCATGTGAATCAGAATGTCAGGCAGTCACGATTATAAATGACAGTAATATACTTGGGGCAAAATGTAGTGATAAAAATCATGTGGTACTGCTTTTTAAATGATTGTTACAGTAAAGGAGGTACTGGTCATTTTTTTGTTGGTAATAGTAATACATGAAAACACTACTGCTGCTAACTTCATTTTTGTTCTAATGGTTACAAATTAGTTCCATAGACCACACAGGCACAGCAAACTAAACCAAAAGGACCGGCATTAATACCAAAAAAATTCATTTAAGCAATGGACGTCAGAGAAAACGATTGTTTCTAAGAAGTATGCTGAGATATTCCACACTGAGGTGAAACTAATAATCATTATATGTGTATCCACAGTAAATGCGTTTATTATTGTCCAAATAATGTTAAATATTTGAAGTGGACAGAGTGAGAGGAGATGGGGTGTGGGCGTTGTAATTATGAGAAGGGGAGCAAGGTATATAAATAAGAGAGAGAGAGAGAGAGAGAGAGAGAGAGAGAGAGAGAGAGAGAGTTTGCATGTACTGTGTTCCTGTATTCGTATATAAACATATACACACGCACACACACATCGATGCAGTTATGTATTCATCGATGTGTGTGTGTGTGTGTGTGTGTGTGTGTGTGTGTGTGTGTGTGTATTAAACTGAGGGGGGGGGGGTGAAAAGAGTGGGGTGGTAGAGGGTTAGATTGTGTGGGGAAGGTAAGAAGGAGAATGCCTCTGTGTGTGTGTGTTCTTACCTTATCTAATTGTTCTTACCTATTTGTATCTTAACAGGAATGAGTCAAGCTCGTACTGTCCCGAGTATTAAATCACTTGTCTCTCCTTAAATTTATGAATGGTTTTGGCACACACTATTTCATTTGTTAGTGCATTCCACTAATCAAGTGCCCTATTAGAGAAACTGAATTTCCCTACGTCTTTATCACCGCTCTTTTTTGTTTTTTTGTTTTTTTCAGTGTCCTCTTGCTGATGGTTCCCCATAGGTTATACACTCACTGATGTCTATTTTCTCTTTCCATGAGACACAGTTATATACCATAATCATGTCTCCTCGTTTCCTTCTTTCTTATAGTGTTGACATATTCAGTTTTTCTAGTCTTTCTTCGTAGGTTTGAGCTTGGTACCCATCTTGCAGCAGCCCTTTGAACTTTTTTAATCTTATCTTTGTGTTTCTTGAGGTGAGGGTTCCAGACTACTGATGCATACTCCACGGTTGGTCTGATGAATAATGTCATCTTTCTCAGCATGTCCTGATTTATGTATGTGAATGCTATTCTCATATTAGCAAGCAGTGTATACATGTTCCGTACCTTCTCACTTATGTGGTCATCTGGAGATTGTTATTGATAATCACTCCTATGTCCTTCTCTCTTTCTGATATGTGTAGCGTTTTACTTCCTAACTAATAATCCCAATCTGGTCTTTTTCCACTTTTACCAAACTTAATTACATGACACTTGTCCACATTGAATTCCATCTGCCATTTATTGCTCCATTCATGAAGTTTACTTAATTCTTCTTGTAGCTCTCTTCAAAAATCTGTGTTAGTGATCATCCTTTGTATTTTTGCATCATCAGCAAACATATTTAGATAGCTTTCATTTCCAGTGTTACTATCTATGTCATTTATATACACTAAAAACATAACTGGTGCCAGCACTGAGCCCTGCGGAACTCCCCTAGTCCCTTCCCTCCGTGATGAGTAATTTCCCCTTAGTATTGTTCTCATTTCCCTTTTTTTGAGAAAATCTTGCATCCAACAGTACAGGTTGCCTTGGATTCCCCCTTGATGGTACAGTATCTATAAAAGTCTTTGGTGCGGAAACCTGCCAAATGCTTTCTTGAAATCTACATAGATACTGTCCACCCATCCTTCTCTTTTCTGTAATTTTTGTGCAACTCTATAATAGTAGTTTAATAGGTTAATAACACATGATTTTCCCTTTCTAAAACCAAACTGCCTCTCTGTTATCATTGTGTATTACTCTAGATAGTTTACCCAAACTTTTCGTATCAGCTTTTCTAATATCTTACTTACAACACTGGTTAGTGATACAGGTCGATAGTCGAGTGGATTTTGTCTGTTACCTTTCTTGAATAGGGGAACAATGTTTGCCTTCTTCTAAATATCAGGTGGTTTACTTTGACCCAAGGATTCCTTGAATATTAATGAGAAAATGATCTACTTAACTCTTTTTGCACATTCATGCTTAGCACCCAAAATGAAATTTCATCCAGGACCATTTTAACTTTTTCTTTGTCAAATTTACTTAAATCCTACCGTATTTCTTTTTCTGATATTTGTATATCTGGTAATGTGTGTGGCTATGCTTGTTCCATATCCATTTCACTCAAAATTATTGTCTTCTGTAAAAACTGATTGGAAATTTTTATATAGCTTCACAAATATCTTTCTCTTGTGTATAGATGATCCCCTCGTCCGTAATGGACTGTATGTTATCTTTAACTTTGGTTTCGTAGCTGCAAAAATAGCTTCAGTTGATCACTACTTTTATTTATAATGTCTTCCTCAAATTGTCTTCGGGCTTCTCTCCTTCTCCATGTGTAATCGTTTCTTGCCTGTTTATAATTGTTTTATACCCTCTCACTTTTGTGTCTTCTGTATCTAATCCACAACAAGTCTCTTTTTCTTTTGATTTTTTTACATTCTGTATTAAACCATTTCTTTATTTTCTTTTCTGCTTCTTTGTGCTGTGGGATGTAATTTTGGACTCGTAATTCATGAAGTTCACAGAATTTTCTATATATAACAATTAAATCTTGCCCTCTAAGCTCATCTTCCCAACCTGATTCTAAGAAGTACTTCTTTAGGTCCTGGTAGTTTCCCTTTTTCTGGTTTAGGCCCTTTTTGTAACTCTCATTTTTGTTAACTATGTCATATACACTCCTGAAGTTGCAATTTCATACTGCAGGGTCACTTTTGCCAAATGAAGGGTGATACATTGTACTGTCAATATTATTTTCTTGCCTAGTAAACATAAGACCTAGTACTGATGGATCATCGAGTCCTCATTTTCTGGTGTTTTCCTTTACATGTTGCGTTAGGAAAAACTCTTGCACAAGGTCCAGGAGTTTTTGGTTCCAACAGCTTTCATGGCTTCTTACATCTAGAGTATTCTAATATAATTTGTATTGAAATCTCCAGTTAATATAATGCTCTCACACTTTTTCTCCATTCTATGTAGTAATGCTCTTAAACTCTGAATTGTACTCTCTGCCAGGTCTTCATATCTGCCTCTTTCCCAAGTGTTTGTTCTGGGTGACATGTATACATTTGCCACAATTAATTTCCCTTCAGATGTAGTAATGTCTACTGCAATCAGTTTTACTTGTGAGGGCATATCTAGTTCTATTTCTTTAACTTGTAGATTTTTCTTTGTTAATATTATAATTTCTCCTCCTTTTTTTAAATTCCTATCTCTTCTCCATATATTGCATTCCTTTAAGTTTAGGGTATAGTTTGATATTCTTGGGGTTAATTTTGTTTCAGTTAGGCAAATAATATGCGGTTTCTCGTCTTTGGTATAATCTTTCATTTCTAATAATTTAGATATCATTCCCTCTGCATTTGAGTACATAAACTTAATCGACTTGTTTACATATTTGTCATACCGTGAGTCTATTGCCTTCCTTTTTTTATTCCCTTTTGGTTATGTACCATTTTCGTACCTGCAGTCCAATTACTTTGTAAAAAAAGATACTTTTCTCTTCCTCTGATCTTTCCTCGCTTTTTTTGTTTTTGTTTCCTCCCTCTTCTCCCCTAGTGTACCCAATTCCTCTTGAGTTAGGCATCTTTTTTTCCATACTTTTTTGAATTCCTCTTTTTCCATGAGTTTGTTGGCATTTTTTAGTATTTCCTCTACAGTGCTTGCACTCTGAAATGTTACTTTGAGGGGCCTTGACTTACTTCTTTCATATTTCCTAGCGTTTTATGTTCTTCTATATCTCTCTCACAGATAACCTCTGATACTTGCTGCAGTATGTTCATTATATTTTCCATCTCCTTTTTGTCCCCTGAGATTCTGTTTTTTATCTCTTCTTCACCTATGCCACTGATTACTGTGAATTTGTTAACCTCTGCAGCTTCCCTGGCTAGTTTTGGGTTATTCTTTATAATTTCTTTCACTTCCTTTCATATGCTTTTTTCTTTCACCCTTGTGTCTAAATCATTCTTTACTTTTACCATTTCAGCATACGTAGTTTGTACGTAATCTTGGTAATTTCTCACCATTTCTTTTACCTGTGTTATTTTCTCTTCAGTGTTACTACTTTGGTCTATCAGACTGCTTGCTTGCATGATTTTCTCCGTATCATTTCTGAATTCATCCATAATTCTCTCATAGTTAACAACTGTACATCCCATTTCACCAGCTTTTGTTCTCAGTAAATTTACCTGTGTGTGTGTGTGTGTGTGTGTGTGTGTGTGTGTGTGTGTGTGTCCCTCTCTTCAGTGACGAATTATATTTGTTTCTTTTTGTTAACCACCAGACGCTCTCTTCAGTTTAGGGAGAATTTGTTGTGAGGGAGTTGGCTGTTGTCGTGGCCCTGGGCTCCTCTAACTGAACCCACTGGACTGGGGACTGGAGTGGTCCTTACTCTGCAGTCCATTAACATGCTTTCAATGGAGTTGTACGGCGTTTATATAACAGCTGATCGTTTATTTCGGTGCCACCACGTGAAGGCGTCCCCTCCAGCAAGGAAGAAAAAGCTACACGGAACAATTCTGGTCTGAGGAATTTTGAAGACTGTATGAACAACTTGATAATCATGTTATTGGACAGAAGGGGTTAACGAGATGAAGTCGGAGCTTTTCATCAAACGCTGTATGCCATTTCCTTCATCCAGTCCAGACGATTAATATCGAAGACAATACAAAAGTTGGTCACTAATGCAAGATTATTTTTCTTTTCAGGTGAGGCTTATTTCCTGTGAGTGGTTGTTGCCGAGCTGCAGGATTGAGGACCAAATCATTTTTTGCGTGATCACTGAAGATTCATAAAGTGAGATAATTTCTTCCATATTCTGAGCAGAAGAGATGGATCGTGGTGATCCATCCTTTCTTTACACCCATGCCTCTTGTTTCCTATTTCTGTCCTTGTTTTATCAAACTACTGTTCCATTCAGTCTACTATATCCCTCCCTCTTTTCCCCTCTTCCTCACCTACCTCAATTTATGTATTTACCTTTCCTTCCAGTTCCCCTTTAAAGTAGGTGGGGCTCCTGGCATCTACTCACTCGATATAGTTCTGTCATTAGGCGATTCTCCACTTTGTTTCCTCTAGTTCAGGAAACTATTTACTGGGTTAGGATAGCGATCTTATAAACAACAAATGGGCACCTGGTATTCTAGTGGGTTAAGGTGGTGCAACCAGATCTATCCAAAACCCCTATGCACCAGGTGCCAGGTGACGGGGTATGCCAACGTGATTCAGGTGGACAGAGGCCGTCTGGTGTTGGCATTTGCCGCAAGCACATTCCGGCCATAGTTTGAACAGGCTCGTGTTTCATCAAGCAACCAAAGGGTTGAGAGAGACAGCAGCTTCTGCAAGCAAGCATTGTTCAGTCTGTCCCATCATTTGGCCAGGTGAGGAGCGATGTCTTCTGAGTCCTCCATGTCTGATTCTGTCCCTGCCTATGGCAGGCCACTTGCGTCATCTACCACCACGAAACTCCTGCTGAAGGACACAACAAAATGGCTTAGTGGTAGTGCATTAGGGAGTGTTTTGGACATAACTGTGATTAGATTAAGTGACAGTGGCGAAACTTCCTCAGAAAAAGAGGGAAGTTACAATGTTGAGTGTGATGTTTCACGTGCCACCTCCTCTGCCTCCTCTGACAAGTTTGAAAAGGTCCTCACAGTGCGTCAGGAGGCTGGAATTGCCTATGATAGTGATGCATTTACCTCTGATGATGTGACAGATAAGTCAGGAGCAGTTGGAAGTGAGGGAGACGGTCATGAGCGTGGAGGTCAGATTCTACATAAACGCCACCATTGCGTCACCTCACCACATGGCCGTGAAGTGCATTGCACTCCCTCCCTGCCCCAGCCCTCATCACTGCAGCCAAGCACTTCAAGGACCATATCCCCACAGCCTGGTCCCTCAAATGTGGGGGTTATGTCATTCTTGGGCCCACGTGTTCAGCCTGACAAACCAACATCACTCCCAGGAAGTCCCCAGTTCAGGTGAGTAATCACCCTTCCCCTCCCCCACCTCCACCTCACCTTCTCCTCCTCCCCTTGTCTGTGGCCATGGCCATGGCCATTCCCCTTCCCTTGGGCTTGGGTGTGGATATGCACATGGTGCTGCAAGACAGCCTAGCATCAGACTCTCACGGCAAAGCAGCCCTGGCACTGGCCAACTGGACATTTTTGTATGAGAGTAGGGGGAAGGTTTCCAGCCAGCCTTACCCACCTTTGATGCAACAGTGGCAGATGTACAAAAGGATTACTGCAGGCAGGAACATCGTCCGTCATGTCCTTTTTCTAAGCCATTTTTACCACCAACATAATGCAGTACCTGGTGGATGAGATCGACATCCACCAGGCTATCTGTATGCTGGCTGGATGTGCCTGTGAGTAAGAACACAAAATGAAACAGTGGCAGCCAGTGGAGGTGGGGGAAAAGTATGTGTGGCCCGCTTTGACTATGGCAATGGCCCACATAAAACAAAGCATGTGGTCCACGATTATTGGGCAGTGGACTAAATCATCCCCACACTAGTCATATTGAAGTTCCTCCACTTCAACCATAATTATGGACCTGCACCCAATGACAGGTTGCGAAAGATTAGGCCCATTCTCTTCATGCTGAAAGAGTAACTCATTAAGCTTTTCTGGCCGTTTCAGAAAGTGGTTATCGACGAGTCACTTGTTCTGTTCCGGGGACTTCTAGTATTTATACAGTATGTGCCTTCCAAATGTCACCATGTTGGACTAAAATTCTTTGTCTTATGTGACTGCCAGACTGGATTCTGGGCATGTAATAGTTCATGTGGCTACAGATGTAGGTATACCTAGTGACGATCCCTATGGGTTTTCTGCTGCAGTGGTGAAAATGCTGATGGATAGATGCTTCAACAGAAACCACTTTCTGTAAATGGACAACTGTTATACCTCCCAGGCATTGACGAAGTATATACTTATATGGTACTGGAACCTTTTAGATTGTCCGTGCCACTAAGAAAAATTTGCCATCCTTCCCTGTGAAGATAATGAAACGTGCACTGCTAACTCAGAAATGTGGTAACATGTTGGCCATTCACTGGCATGAATAACGAAAGATGATCATGCTTCCCACAGTTCACCAGGAGAATATGCAGGACACAGGCAAGACAAACATCAGGACTGGTCAACCTGTGCTCAAGCCAGATCCCGTGAATGATTACAGTCTCAACGTGCAGCTCATTAATAAGGTCTACATGCAGATTGACGAGATTGGGTGTCTCTGCAAATCAGGCAGATGGTACAAGAAGGCATTCTTACACCTTGATATTGCCAACAGTTTCATACTTTTCAGTGATGTTGTGGGTAAGGGTCTCTCTCTACACAAGTTTGAGAGAGAACTTGCACATGTGTGCCCCTTGCAAAGTATGCAAATGTCCAGGGCACAGGTCGAAGGAGGACAATTTATCAGACAGCAATGGCAGATCACTTGGGCAGTGCACAATACCTAGCATATCACTGGCTTGTGCACCTTGGGTGATCATCTGCTGGGGGTGTGGCCTACAGGCGATGCCACACATGTGCTACAACAAAATGTAGGGAAAGACATTCAAGGAAACACATTATGAATGCAAAGAGTGCAAGGTGGCACTTTGTCCAGAATGCTACTTTGAGTATGATGCAGAGCATGAATTCTAAGCACAGGTGTGTGGGAGATCATAAATAGCGGAGAATGAAGTGCAATTTATGTGTCTTTTTATGTACTTTCTGAATGACAATGTAAGTGCTAAGGTAGTATGTGAAATTGTTGTTGTAAATATCCTGATTCAGCATAGCAATAATGAAAGACAGCCTGATTTGCACATGATGAAAAATACCTTTTTTGGTTAGCGCTGCTGTATTGTTCATGACCATGGAGTTATTATGCAAATTATGTAAAATGAACTGTAAATGTAGTATCAAGTGCAAGTAGAATAAGTGCTACAGAACGTAAGTAGTAAGTATCTTCACCATGCCCTAAGTTGGAGCCGCACGCTAAGACACGGAGACAGCCCACCTCAGATGCCAAAAGTTACTCATCTTCTTTCAGTCCTTACTCATCAACGGGACAATCTGCAGACCTGGAGATAGTTTCATCCGCAAGAAGAGGAGTTGATGAGTAATACAGTTCTTAATTTGTTTTCCTAACTGCTGTATTTTCCCTAATAAGAAGGTTTGAAAATAGGCTATTTTGGGAAAATTGCATGTAGTGAGAGGACGACTGCACTATAAATCGACCGGCATTTAGGGGATTAAAGTTCAAGTCTGAGTGTAGGCTTAATTTATTACTTACAAATCACCACATAGGGGATAGTGCTAAGTCATCCTCACCTTAAATGTCTGGACTGAATTTCCTTGCCCACGATATGTACATTCCTTAGGAGCAATAAATGCTTGGATACTAGATGATTGGATCATTTTACCCTTTCTTTGCCTCCATCCATCTGTCCATCTAGACTTCCTCTCCTCGTCTTCCGTTCATCTTCATCTGTACCTAATCATATCTTCTTATGTCTCGTTCTCCTCTCTACTTCCAATTATACAGTAGTAATTTTGCATCTCTAATTTTCATGCTTCCTTCCGGTCCTTCTTTCCTCTCTCTATATATTTCCCTTTTTCTTTTCTTTCTTTTGTCTTTCCTTCCTTCCCTCCTTCTTTCGTCTTTCCTTATTTTCATCTTTCCTTCCTTCCTTTCCTCCTTCCACGTCTGATCCCTTCATACTACAACTGAGGCAGTAAGGGATTTGGGAAAGTACTTGTGAGGAGTGAGAGTGGGACCTAAGCTATGGAGATTACAGCAGGCAATATGATCGACGGAGGTGGGAAAGTGAATGGACGGCTAGGCGGAGGAGAGACAGAAGACAAGAGGAAATTTAACAGACAACAATTAGAGGGACACTCAGTGGAGCACATCTCTCCGACAAGGGCAACGTAATTTCCAAACCCTCTTCATAATGGGCTAGGTTTTCTCACCATTGATTAGGATTTCACAAATCATGTTTTCCGATTCAGAATCTGTAGTACGATCCGGATCGACCCTAAAAGTTAACAGATTTTTTCCTGGAACATGGGCTATCTACCCACCCAATCTCGTCCAAATCTCTCTTTTAGTTTTTGAGTAATCCTGCTAACAAACAAACAAACTGGGGAAAAAACTTACTCTCCGTGTCGGAGAGAATGAACAAAAAAACAAAAAAATCTACACCACCTTAAAATGTAAATGAAGATACTATCAAGGTTTGAACAGTTGTAACCTTCCACGTCTTAAATGTTACTGAATATAATACAGCTGTATTAGCCCAAATAATGTACTAGAGTTGATGCAAACGTAAGTAATATTATGAACTTTATATTATACTTTCGCTCCTATGACTCACTCAGAGATGAATAATATCATATGGACTTAGATGGAATTGATAATCCGAGTTGCTCCGATCATGAGAAGGCTGAATTGATAACGATGGTGAGATTTGGTTACAAATTTTTTCTAACTGACTTCAACTCTAATAATACAAGCGTGTAAAATAAAATTATTTGATATGCCAGATATACACGTTTAGCTTAGGAATAAGCTAGATGAGTATGCAAGAACTTTTAAGCCTATGCCCTGCATCGCGGCCTGCTGCACTACATGGCAGTATCTTTCACGTGCTTTCTATCCTATTGATAAGGAATTACTTTGTTTCAACTGACTGGAGGAGTTTCCCAGTAATATTATCGTCATTACTTGCAGTGGATATGAATCAGTCTGTTGTGAAATACGATACTTTACACTTTAAAATTTTTGTCTGCAATTTTTTCATTTTTGTAACTGAATCCATCCCAACAGTGTTTGCTACTTCAGCAAAACAAATCGAGTTTTGCCGAGCAAGCCTATCTTGTTGAACCTCACTGCAGTCTCTCCACACCACATCCCACTTGTGGTTCTCTAATCAGAAATGAAATCAACATTCTGAGAGTGGGACTACTGTTTCGTGCAATAAGATCACCATTATCTGATGTTCGTTCGAATATACGAATCGTGGATTCAGATGGCATACTGTGTTGGTTTTTCTTACAACTTCTCTTCATTAATAACATGGTAAACAAGCATCAGAGAGAGAGAGAGAGAGAGAGAGAGAGAATGGAAAAGATGACGGGAGCCATAATCAGTTCCTTGCCTATAATAATTTGGGGTGATGCGTTGTGAGGTAACAATTCTCTCTCTCTCTCTCTCTCTCTCTCTCTCTCTCTCTCTCTCTCTCTCTCTCTCTCTCTCTCTCTCTCTCTCTCTCTCTCAATAATCAGTTTTGTCTTCTAGTATAACTTACCATCTATTTTAAGAATTATATCGCATACGGGTAGATGCCAATAACTACCCGTACAACACCTATTTTCTGGCACCCTTGCTTCCACAGCTTTGTCGGATGAAGAGATTTGTCGGACTAACGGAGGCCACATACGTTACATATAATAATTGAACAGGGGCCAACGAAGGTCATGCATAATAATCAGACAATACACCTCTGACCCGCTATCCTACACTGTAATCACGGTTGTAATTCAAGTTCTTTATGAAGCAACTGACCCTGGTTAGCTACCTGATAAGCTCACTTCATCACTTCAACGCAGTTGAAACCAATCCATCATCAGTCTGTCATGCTCAGTAGCCTTACATTCTTTCATAGTTGTATGTTCATTTGCATCTTTGAATCACTGTTTGAATAGAAGTTCAGGATTTTTTCACTTTATTCCTTTGTTTTATAAACAGTTGTCAAACCAGTACCTAACGTGTCGCACGACTTCCGCGCGGGAATACCACGGTACAACAGAAACCACTTAATATCTGCCAGTCCATCTGTGTTTTGAGCTCTTTGTGTATCTGTCTGTGAGTCAGTCTGTAATTCTTTGTATCTGTCCATCTATCTACATATTTCTATCTATCCTCTGATCTATCATTATATCTGATCTGTTTTTCTATGTATTTGTGTAAGTCTGACTGACTGTGTGAAATCTGTCAGTCAGTCAGCGTCTCTGTCAGTGAATCTCAATTTTTATCATACTTATTTTTTTTTGCACCAAGTATTGGTTAGGTTATAGTTATTTAATTTTTTAAATGATAACTTATAATGTTTAGTTTCTCATCTGCATATGTTCATAAAATTCTCCCTTCTTTCTTCCTCTCATTCCATCCTCACTTCCCTTCTTCCTACCTCCTTCATTCATTTCCTCCCTCTCATCTCTTTCCACCTCCTTCCAGTCATCTCGTTTTCTTCCCCCTTCATACATTCTTCCCTCCCACCTTCTTTTAAAATCCTTTCCTTTCTTCTCATCCCCGTTCCTCCTTCTCCTATCTATCTTTCTGTTTCCTCCTTCCCATCCCTCACTTCCTCCATCCCTCTCCTTCTTTCCAACCCTCGTTTCCTTCCTCTATCTCTGCTTCCTTTCCCTCCTCCCTTTCACTCTCTTTCTATGATATGATCTACCCGCCCACTTTTCCTTTTTACTTCTCCTACCTCCTTCAGGTCTTATTTTGTTCTTTGCACAAGATCCTCATCTCCCCCTCTCTCATATCCTCCATCCTTCATACTCTCTTCCCTCCTCCATTGCCTTGATGGTGGAACATTGATAAACAGAGGATAATAATCTCTCTCTCTCTCTCTCTCTCTCTCTCTCTCTCTCTCTCTCTCTCTCTCATGCAGGAACGTGGAGCTACGGGCCGCACTGAAGCTCAACTCCATGGAAGTCTTACGCCTCATAACAAAGACAGGAGTGACAAATCCAGAATTGTCTTCATGAACCCTTCCAGCCACCAACTTTGTTCAGCAGTTAGTGGCAATGGAATTAATGAAGGATCTACTGTATATCTCAGTTTCTCCAGTTTGACAGGTCTCCCTTCATTGGAATATAATAACTTGGAGGTGGCTAACATTAGATTAGAAGTACGTCCTTGGGTTGAAATTTAATATAATCCTGTTCCCTGAGGTTTTTATTCAGATTATCAGAAAGATTCCAAGCTGGAAGGTATTGACATTTCCTTTATTAATCCCTCCACTTCTCCAAAATCTTCCTATGTTGAATGAAATTCGTGTGGTGATAGGCTGCATGAATTAAAAAGACGGCATTTTGAAGTGGTTTATCCCTTCATTACCATGTTTACATTTTATCTGTTATTCCCATTCCATTTTACTCAAATTCAACTCCTCGAATAAGTGGGTTTAGATATTTTCAACTACTAAGTTTCTTCTCGGCTGATGGAAAGGTCTAACGGCAGATCAAACAAAGTGAAGATTTCTGGTGGAAGTGTTTAACTGCTTCTCACCTTAAACCCAAAGAAAGAACAGGGATTGAGCCGGACTTCGGGCTTGAGTCATCTCAAATCAGACTTGAGACACACCGCCAAAAACCGTTATGCAGAAACAAGGTTTGAGCCTTGCACAGGCCGAGCAGATGCTCGTCTGTGAGTAGATTCGGATTAGAGTACTGAGAACTTATTATTTGACAATTTTGCAGAGACTATTTTCTTTTAAAACTATTAGTAATTTTTCAGAAAAAAAAGTACAACAACTGAAGGTGACAGAGGATGGCAAAAGCTATCTGAAATTTATAAGAAATATTTGACTCTCCGGAAGATAAATAACCTAGGCTGTGATTTGTATACTTGTATAAATTTTACTAGAATAATTTTCCATCGTGTGATGATATTACATACAGTTGTTGCTGGCAACGCCTTATGATTCTCATCTTTGCATTATGGTGACAGCAGTACTGATGTACAGTACCGAGTAGCCGATTAGGCTATGACAAAAATTTCTTGAACACATTCTTAACCCGTCAGCTGCTATACACCCATATATTGCCACTCTTGGACATTTGCTGTGTGTGCGATACACCCAGATCTGGTCCCGTCCTGCCTCCCAAGGTGAGGCATATTGTATGTCATAGCGACACCTGTCAACCCCTTCTCACGGCGTGACGGCCGTCTGGGTCAGTCACCTGTGGGTCATGATGGAGGGTGGACGTACTGACGTGTCACTGGAGAACCTCTACCTCTAACCCACCTCCCACACACAGCATAAGGACCAAAGGCCTTGTCCCGAGGCGTGGCAAGAGGCCTTCAACTACTTATGTTTATAGATGTTACGAGAAGGATGACGAATTGCATGTCAGAAGATAGAAAAATAAAATAAACATAGCGCACTGCTTGAGTAAATCATTCATTGACCCGCCACCACCATCCTCCCCTCATCTACCCGTAACAATCATCACCACAACTATCGGGGGCTAGAAACGACGGTAGTTTATACTTGCTTAGGCTTCTACAGTTTACTGGCTGTTCACTGTGTGTGTGTGTGTGTGTGTGTGATCGAAATCATTCAAGTTGGGTGAGGATTATCTTCGTGTGAGCCCAACTCCCCCTTGGATCCACTCCAAGGTATGGCATGGACGAAGGTTTGGCAGATGGTGTGTGAGTGTGTGTGTTTGTGTGTGGGTTAGAAACAAAGATGAATAGATAGAGAAAAATAGATTCATGGATAGATAAACTGATAGATCGAGTGAATGTGTGTTTGTGCTATCGAAAGAAAGGTAAATAGATAGATAGTTATCTATGTATGTGTACGTGTGTTTGTTTACCTTAGAGAGAAAAAAAGATGAACAGATTGATATATTGATGTAAGGATAGTTTGTTTGTGTGTGTGTGTGTGTGTGTGTGTGTGTGTGTGTGTGTGTGTATAGTGTATGCAATCATTTCTTTTCAAATCAAAAGTAAATGGCATTATGTATGATATATGACAACAATAATGTAATACACAACTATGTTATTCATTCTGAAGAAATATAAATGTTATTCTACTTTTTCTTTCTATTTGGCATAATTTTCCAATGCACATTATGTACTGTATTTTATTCTTATGGCTATAAAAGTCCTAATGCATCGTGATATATAAGTATATCAAACACGCGCGCAAGTGAGCACGTGCACACACAC
>NC_137054.1:35373514-35376014 GCF_032717465.1 Coenobita brevimanus
ATGACAACAAATTTGTGAGGCAGGATCGTCCTTGCCTGAATCCGTGCTGACTTTCGTTTATAAGATTAAATCTCTCTCTCTCTCTTATACACACGCACATGAGGGCACACACACTATGCATCTCTATGTCTCTCTCTATCTATCTATCTTAAACACACACAAACACATAAGGACACATACAAACGCACATCACGTATCTTTCTTTCTCTTACACACGCACATAAACAGGCGCGTACGTATCATTGATGAAAAAAAGTATCGGCATCCTGGGATCGGATAAGATGTGAAATACTTCTTCTTTGGTTCAATCAATAGTGCTACCATGCTTTTATAATTTGTAATTTTTTTATGCCATGTAGCACAATGATAATATGACAAATCAAGCTGTATATCTGTAAACTATAAGAACAAATGAATAATAGCAACAAAAGTTTCCTTTCATGTAAATCATAGTCAGTGCATAGTAATGTCTCACACTGAAAGGATGACGATACCTTTTTTTATCAATAGAACATACATAGGCTACACACACATAATGACTCTGTCTTTCTGTCTGTCTCGCTTTCTCTGAGAAACACTCACACACATCACCTCTCTATCTCTCTTCGTCTCTCTATATATCTGTCTCACATACGCACACACGCGCGCGCACACACACACACACACACACACACACACACACATATATATATATATATATATATATATATATATATATATATATATATACACACACACATACAACTTTCTCGCCCTGTCTCACACACACACGTACGTACGTACGTACATACATACATACATACAAAGACACCTGTCAACACCTTCTCACGTCCTCCTGGGTCATTCACTTGCTGGTCATGATGGAGGGTGGACGTACTGAGGAGCCACTGGAGAACTTTACCTCCAACCCACCTCCTACATGCAGCATAAGGACCAAAGGTCAGGTCCCGAGGCGCGACATGAGGCCCTCAACTACTTATTTCGAAATGCCTTGCAGAAAGAATGTAAAAATAGAAAAGCAGGGAACACGCTTGAAACAGGTAGCTCGCTGCTTGAGTGAATCATTCATTGACCCGCCGCCTCCCTCCTCCCCTCATCTACCCTAACCAACCATCTCCACACAGCCACAACCACTGAGATATGATTATTGCGAGGACGACAGTGAAAGCAGCTCCAACACCCCTTCTAGATCATCTGTCCCTGCTTCTGCCATCTCAGATCCGAGTACTTCTGGGTACACGCCTGCACCACGCCCACGCCCACAGATCTTAACCCCAAGTAAATACATGCCACTGTTGTTTACTGAGAGCAACGACAGCAGCGGGGACGACTTTGACGTAACTGGGAGGGATTGTGGGTGGCAAGGCTCATCAAGCAGTGGTGAGGAGGATGACAGTGAAGACGGGGATAATGAGGATGAAGGTGAAAACAGTGAGGAGTCACAAGTTACCCTGCGTGAGGACTCAGCGTTTTCGTTTTCCTGGTCAGAGGGGTCAGATACCAGACCTACCGAACTTTCGGCGTGAGAGCAGTGGTACAACTGAAGACTGGCCCTGTAACGACGAGGCAAGGGAAAGTGACTACTTCCGTGCCTTCTTGGATGACGAGGTGATGTCATTCGTGGCTGAGAACACCAACAAATATTACCGTTGGGTGTCTCAGCATATGGACTTCATCTCCCCGAATTCCAGGGTACGACAGTGGGTGGACACCACACCCAGGGAGCTCATTGTTTTCATCGCCTTGATGCTGGTGATGCCACTGTGCAAGAAGCATGTTCTTCAGCATTATTGGCGCAATGACCCCTTGACCAACACTCCTCTGTTCCGTAAATACATGCCTCGTGACAGGTTTTTATTGCTGTTAAGTTTTCTTCACTTTGCAGACAATGAAAACCCTAAAAACGATGATCGTATCTGGAAAGTGAGAGAAATATTTTCGATGGTCCTTTCACGGTTCAAGAAATATTTCTACCCCTTTCAGAAGATGGTCATTGACGAGTCACTTATGCTATTCAAGGGTCGTCTCATTTTCAAGCAGTATATCCCATCAAAGAGACATCGCTTTGGCATAAAACTGTTTGTGTTATGTGACTGTGAGACAGGATTTGTGCTCGACATGATCGTGTACACAGGCACAGACACAGATATAGGAATTGTCAGCAAGAAAGACCCCATGGGCATGTCTGGTGCCATCGTCAAAAAGATGATGGCAGACTACATGGGCAAGGGTCATATTCTTTACACTGACAATTGGTATACTAGCCCTGCTCTCTGTCAATTCTTACATGATAACAAGACTGGGTCATGTGGAACTGTACGGACATCCAGGAAGTTTATGCCAAAGTTCAACGGAGAGAAGATCCTTATTGACGATTCTAGTTCTAGTGACACGCCAGATGATGAAGAGGCAGCTCACGCCCATCACAAGAGAAGCCAGAAGCGACGAAGGGGTCGAAAGGATAAGTTCATTCAGAAGGAGAAGTCCGGCAAGGTTGTAG